>NW_017566839.1:963986-1197387 GCF_001661335.1 Babjeviella inositovora NRRL Y-12698
TATGGAGTGTGAGTGGCTGCTTCGGACCATTTATATCACAACCGCTACCGCATGCTTAGTAAGGGTTTCCATCACATATAGCTGTCCCTCTCACGCATTCCGTGCGGCGACGGTAGAGCTGGAATCGTGTCTTGCAGTACCAAGATCTTACGGTATTGGCCCATGCTTACGTAATGCTAGCAGGCAATAAGCTACCATTGCCCCTACTCTGATTCACCATCGAAATCATGAATATAAACCTGAAAATATGGTTGTTTACAAACAGTAGGATAATCAAATACCAATATGACTGTGGTTTCTTGTCTGGCTGCAAGCCGTAAGTCGATAGTTTCAGGGAAGGCGCAGCCAGCCAGCCAGACTGGCGCGCTGGAGCCGCCCCAGCGTCTAAATATATAAGACGCGGTCCGTCACAAACCAAAACGCGCCAATCCTGATCCCACATCACACCCAATCCAACATGATGTCTGGATGGAAATTGACAAAGAAACTCAAAGAGTCACACCCGTTTTCGCGGTCCAAGTCGCCGACACCGGATTCCGATGCGAAAAAGAGGCACTCGCACACCTTGACCAAGGGCTCTGAGGAGTCGGCACCAGAGTCGGTACCAGAATCTGCAAAGCCGTACGAGGGCCGCAAAACGTTGACGAAACAAGATACCTCCTCCACCAGTGACCTCGCGTCTGGTGTGAGCAACTTGGACGTGTCCACTGTTAACGAGCAAGGGGAGGACATTCCCGAGGTGGCACAGTCGCAGGGTGCGGCAGAGCTCATTGAGCGGGTCTCTCCCGGGCTTTTGACCATCAAGGTGTACCTGGGATCAAACGTGGTGTTGCCCGTGGGTATCAACAACAATCTTCCGGTGTTGCACAAACTCGCAGAGAACGCGATGAACGTGGACACGCAGAGCCTCTCGAACAACTTGCTCCGCGCGGCGGATGCGGGGGATGTGTTGACACCGGAAGCCGCGGCGCGCGTGCTCCCGTCGTTGATCGCGATCCCCGACACCGTCAACTTGAAGAAGGCATTGGTGTACCTCACGGTGGAGTTTGAGAACACGGTGGCGATCATCGACTCCCAAGGCGGTTTGTTCGAGGCGCCCAACTTCAGCACCGTCAGCTCGTTCGATGTGAGCCGTTCGTCGGCGTTGACGGTCAACTTGTTTGCACGGTTGCCGTCGGTGTTGCTTGTGGGCGAGGCGGCGCTGCAGAATGGGCTTCTCATCGGGACCAGCCGCGTGCCGTTGAACCTTGGCATCAACTCCGCCAAAACGCTCCGCTTGTTGAACCACCAGCACATCAAGTTGGACCGTGAGGGCGTGCCTGTGGCGGAGGTGTGTCTTTCGGTGGACTTCAAGCCCACGCATAACAAGCCCATCACCATCGACGACTTTGACTTGTTGAAGGTGATCGGTAAGGGCAGCTTCGGCAAGGTGATGCAGGTGCGCAAGAAAGACACGGCCAAGATCTACGCGTTGAAGACGCTCCGCAAGTCGCACATCGTGACGCGGCGCGAAGTCACGCACACGTTGGCCGAGCGCACGGTGCTCGCGCGCGTCAACAACGCGTTCATCGTGCCGTTAAAGTTCACGTTTCAGAGCCCGGAGAAGTTGTACCTCGTGTTGGCATTCATCAACGGTGGCGAGCTCTTCCACCACCTCCAGAAGGAGGGCCGCTTCACGCTCTCGCGGCTGCGCTTCTACATCGCCGAGTTGTTGTCAGCATTGGAGTGTCTTCATGACTTGAACGTGATCTACCGCGATTTAAAGCCCGAAAACATCCTCATTGACCACGAGGGCCATGTCGCGTTGTGCGACTTTGGCTTGTGCAAGTTGGACATGGCCTTGCAAGCCCGGACCAGCACTTTCTGCGGCACGCCCGAGTACCTTGCGCCCGAGTTGTTGTTGAACCAAGGCTATACGCGCGTGGTTGACTGGTGGACCTTGGGCGTGTTGTTGTACGAGATGTTGACCGGTCTCCCGCCATACTACGATGAGGACAACGATATCATGTACAAGAAGATCCTCAACGACCCGTTACGCTTCCCTTCCTTTGTCGACAAGGATGCCAAGGACTTGTTGACGCAGCTCTTGAACCGCGACCCCAAGAAGCGTTTAGGCTGTAATGGCTCCATGGAGATCAGGAGCCACCCCTTCTTCAAAAATATCGACTGGGTCAAGTTAAACAACAAGGCCTACGAGCCGCCTTTTAAGCCGGGCGTGCATGACTCCATGGACACCTCCAACTTCGAGGAGGAGTTTACTAACGAACGCCCCATGGATAGTGTCGTCGATGACTTCTTGAGCGAGTCCGTTCAGAAGCAGTTTGGCGGCTGGACCTACACCGGGAGCGAGCGCTTGGGTGAGTCCGCGCAGTAATTTAATTTATGGCCTGATCTGACTGTAGACGGGGTAACAGTTTCTAATTAGTATCTGGTAGGGCAGATATGGAATCAATTTATACATACTTCCAAGAGTCTTGGAAATTACTTAGTGCTGTTAATGGTGGAAACTAATCAAATCTTTACATAGTGTTTATCTAGGGCTGTGAATACCATTAACTAGTTTAGATATTGTAAAAGGCCGTGTTTAGTTTGCTATTTAGCCGTACCGAGGCTTAAGTACGACGTCCATGTGGAGCATAGTGAAGAAAACGACAAGTTCCATGTAAAGTATGAGGATGATCGTATCATGTTACTCCAGATGAGAGAGGGTCCAGCGCGCCTATAAACGCCAGTGACGCACGATGGGCATTGTGACACCCTTCATGCATATCGACCCCTGGAGAGTTCCACGATAACACTTACCTTTCCCGAATTACAATGGTGAGCCTAAGTCTGACTACCGATGGTGGCTGTGAAAAAATGAGTCACATAAAATTCATAGTATAAAAGCTTTACGCCGCGAATCCCAGCCCTTTTTGCCACTCTGGCTACCGATGCTGGCCATGAAAAGAATGGCTCGTCAAATTCAACGTATAAGAATATAACTCATATCAGGTTCGATATATAACACTACGCAGAAAATTCAGTCCCCCCCCCCCCCCCCTTTCGCCACTCTTCCTCATACAGTGTCTGAAGAGGTTGCCAAGCAAGTTGAAACCTTGTCTGTTGAAAACAGATTGCAAGCTCCAAAGGAAGAGGCTCATAGAACTAAGTCGCCGAAAAAGGCCGCTGGCGCCGCCAAAAGTCAATTGTATCTCAATCCATAACCAGAGTTCATCCGGAACAGATTCAAACTCTTTGAAGAAGTCAAAGCTCAACAGAATACCGAAATTTCTGCCAAGGAAAGAGTCTCTATCAAGCTCACCTTGAAGGATGGGACTGGAAAGGAGGGTATCGCTTGGGAGACCTCCCCATTCGATATTTCCAAGGCCATTGGGAAGTCTTAGAGAGACAGGACATTTCCAGAGTCAATAGCGAGTTGTGGGACTTGGAACATCCATTTGAGGGCGATGCCACCCTTGAGTTCTTTGACTCCCTAGACGGGAAGGCCATTTTCTGGCACTTCTCCACCCACATATTGGGCGAAGCCTGTGAGTGCAACATGTGCGGCCACTTGGTCCGCCAACGGGTGACGGTTTCTTCTGTGACTTTACTGTCAAGAAAGGCAAAATTGTGTCCTAAGCCGATTTCACAAACCTCGAGGGTGTGGCCAAGAAGGCTATAGCAGAGAAGCAAAAGTTTGAGAATTGGTCTTAATCAAGGAACAGTTGTTGGAGATGTTCAGCTACAACAAGTACAAGCAGTACCTCATCCTGTCCAAGATTCCCAACGACACCTCAAGTCCTTGGAGAAGGCTGCTTCTAAAGACCACCGTAAGATTTGTAAGGAACAAGAGTTGTTTTACTTCAACGAGATATCGCCAGGCCCCTGTTTCTGATTGCCACACGGCACCAGGATCTACAACGCCTTGTGCGAGTTGATGAGATCGGAATACCGCAACAGAGGATTTGACGAGGTGATTACTCCAGACATGTACAACTCTAAGTTGTGTGAGGTCTCTGGCCACCGGGCTAACTACAAAAACGACGTGTTCGTTTTCGATGGTGAAAAGGAGACGTTTGGGTTGAAGCCAATGAACTGTCCGGGATACTGCTCGATGTTTAAGGACAGAAAGAGATCCTACAGGTAATTGCCGTAGCGTATTGCTGACTTTGGTGTCATCTACAGAAACGAGTTCTCCGGGGCTTGATCGGAGTCAGAAGGTTCCAGTAAGACGATACGCACATTTTCTGTACCGAAGGCCAAATCAGGGATGAAATTTCCGCAGCTTTTAACTTCTTGGACTTGTCCACCAGACCGGAGAAGTATGTTGGCGAGTTATCCACCAGGGACAACGCCGAGAGTCAATTGGAGCGCTGTTGGAACAAGCGGGGTGGTAAGTGGAGCATCAACCCAGGTGATGGGGCATTCTATGATCCTAAAATTGGCATCCTGATCTCCGACGCCTTGAAGGGATGGCACCAATGTGCCACCATCCAATTGGATTTCCGGTTGCCGAACCAATTTGAGTTGGAATACACCCCACAGGAATCTCTTGCTGGTACCACCAAACCAGTTATGGTCCACCGTGCCATTTTGGGTTCGGTCGAAAGAATGACCACCATTTTAGCCGAGCACTTTGCCAGAAAGTGGCCGTTCTGGTTGTCCCCAAGACAAGTTTTGGTTGTGCCAGCTGGTGTTGGGTACTTTGAGTACGCCGAGACTGTCAACGCCAAGTTGAAGGCCGCCGGTTTCCGCTCCGACGTCGATGTTTCTAATAACACCTTACAGAAGAAGGTCAGAAATAGCCAGGTGTCCAAGCACAATTTCGTCTTTATTGTCGGCACGGAGGAGTAGACCGCCGAGGGTGTCAACACCAGAAACAGGGACATCCAGAACAAGAACGTGATAGTCAAGTTGGACGATGGTATTGTACAATTGCTCACCTTGAAGCAGTTCAAGAAGGTTGGCAATGTTTTATAAGTTGACTGATTTTTGTTTGTAATATACATTTCCAAGATTCCTTAGGCGCAAACATTAGATTTACCTTCAATCGTATCATAAACATATATTATATTTTAACGAATCTTCACTCACCTATAATTGCCGTCCCTTGCAGCACCAGGAGTGCCGTACCCTTTCTCCTCTACCAACGCATTAAGACCTACTTCATAAACGAATTCAATCAGAATAAAAATAGAAGCCTTTTCAATCGATTGTTAACGCGAATCACAGCAGTCCTACTGCTCGATTTGGAACTAGTATACCCGAATAAGGGTCAGACCACCCTTTCTAGACATTCCCCTTTCTTACTGAATCACGCTCCCCATGCTGCACTGTCTATGCACCACTGGAATTCTCCCAACGACGCGTCGGCAGCCGTCCTCCTTCCGTGTATGGTAGCCCTTGCAATTGCGTGTTTCGAGCACGCGTCTAATGCACGCCCAGACACCAAATAGGCTCCTAATCACAGATTCCCCTTGCGTGCAGAAGCAAAACACGTTCTAAATATGGCGTGCTTTCATCGTCAAAAGCCATCCGGCTCAATTCTCGGATAGCGACAACGTATAAGAATTGGCAGTGTCACATCTCGCACTGGTCTTCTCCGCGTATCACGTGCACGGCTAGAAAAGGGTACCAACGATTTAAATATAGCCAACCGCCTGAGAACGACGTACGGCCAGGGTACTTTGCGATCGCGGTAGAACCGGTACCGGTAGTCAGGTAGATACAGGACCCTCACCATAACACGTTTGTTCCATCTCAGTATTATTTCACGCACTGGGAGCCGACTCTCCGGAAAGTCCAAACCTCTTACATTAAACAGCGGAAACATGTAGCGTGTAAAGAAATATTAAATGGGGAGGGGGGGCTTTTCTGTATATTTTTGATTTTAGGTCTAGTCCTTCCTTCTGCACCTGCACGCTGGGCTCCTTGCTGAGATCTCGCGCCAAACATAAACAAAAATCGACGCCAGAAAAAAAGTGCGTCAGATCGGTTTTTACCAACCACGAATACCCCCACGATCTTTACGGACACCATAAACTCGGTTGCTATAGCTATATCTTATACCGTGCATTGCTATCTACATACAGATATTTGCATACAGCCTTGCCCGATTGCGAACCTATCTCTGATCAGAACCAGACCTCCGTTTCTCGAGTGACACTCATCTTGCCATTCATTTACAATGACCGCTTCTGATCTTCCGAAGGTGGATTCGGTGGTGGAGAGCGTGACAAACGCGACCAAGAGACTATCGCAAATCTCGGCCAACACAGTCAACTCGAAGCGCAAAAACCAGAACCACGTAGGGCCGTGGAAGTTGGGGCGCACGTTGGGGCGCGGGTCGACGGGGCGTGTGCGCCTCGCGAAGCACGCGCAGACGGGCCAGCTTGCAGCGGTCAAAATTATCCCCAAGTCAAACATCAAGACGGCGGATGGTGACGGCCTTCCGTACGGCATCGAGCGCGAGATCATCATCATGAAGCTTATCTCACACCCCAACATCATGGGTCTCTTTGATGTGTGGGAGAACCGCGGCGAGTTGTATCTCGTGCTCGAGTACATTGAGGGCGGCGAGCTCTTTGACTACCTCATCAAGAAGGGCAAGCTCGATGAGCGCGAAGCGGCGCGCTATTTCCGCCAGATAATTGACGGGGTGGACTATTGCCACCAGTTCAACATCTGCCACCGCGACTTGAAACCCGAAAACTTGCTTCTCGACAAGAACCGCAATATCAAGATCGCCGACTTTGGCATGGCTGCCTTGGAGATCAGCGAGAAGATGCTTGAGACCTCCTGCGGTAGCCCGCACTATGCGTCGCCCGAGATTGTTGCCGGCAGGAACTACCACGGTGCGCCGTCCGACATCTGGTCCTGCGGTATCATCTTGTTCGCGCTACTCACAGGCCATCTCCCCTTCGATGATGAGAACATCCGCAAGTTGTTGCTCAAAGTGCAGAAGGGCAGCTTCATGATGCCGAAGGCGCTCTCTCCCGAGGCGCGCGACTTGATCGCACGCATGTTGCGCGTCAACCCGGTCGATAGAATTACCATCCAAGGCATCCTCCGCCACCCCTTCATGCTCAAATACCCGCAACGCTACCTGGAGCAGGTGGCAAAACCGCACTTCCGCTTGTCTTCTATCCAGTCGGTCGACCAGATCGACAAGGAGATCTTGAAGAACTTGCAGATCTTGTTTCATGGCGCCAAGCCCCAGTTCATCGTGCAGAAGCTCCTTGCCCCGGAATCCAACTCAGAAAAGGTGTTCTACTATTTGTTGATGAAGTACCGCAATGAGCACTCTACGTTGGTGACATCTCAGGAGTTTCAGCGAGCTGCTTCCAGCGGGTCCTCCGTCGGCAGTAAGTTACCGCGCTCGGTGTCAGTGGTCAAGACGACCATCACCGATGCTAATGGAAACACCACAACCCAGGTTACCCGCGAGCCGGCTTCCCAGCGCCTCACTCCGTCTGTCTCCAGACATAACATCACCCCGTCTGTTTCCAGACATACCACCCTCGAGATGCCATTGGGCAACATCACCAACACCATCCAGGCGTCACACGGCGCACTGTTTAGGAACCATGCCGCGGGCAAGTCGCCTAAGCGCAGCGCCAGAACGCCCATTTCGGCCTCCACCTCCTACAAGCGTAACATCTCATTCCA
Organism: Babjeviella inositovora NRRL Y-12698; assembly: GCF_001661335.1. Classification (NCBI taxonomy): domain Eukaryota; kingdom Fungi; phylum Ascomycota; class Pichiomycetes; order Serinales; genus Babjeviella; species Babjeviella inositovora. Next base: position 971,637 of record NW_017566839.1, read on the forward strand.
CCACAGGCAAAAATCTGGCTCCAGTATTCACTCGTTAAAGTCTGGGCGCTCTCTCAGATCCATCATCACGAACGAAGAGCGTCTTCCTGTCTCTCCCGTCTCCCAACGAAGCCGGAAGGCCCGGGGCTTGAGCCCAGCCCGCAGTCACTTCCCTCCGTTGCCCCGCTTCCCGAGCAACGTCTTGCCCAGCGAGACTCCGTCTCCAATCAATCCATCCGACGACTATGAGGGGGTTGACGACGAGGGAATCGACGACGAGTCAATAGTGGACGAAAGCTATGTCGTGGAGCACGCCCAGCACATCCGTCTCAGCACCCCAACGGTGCTCACGAACACGCACACCGCCACGCCAGATGACTTTGCTTTGATGTGCCAGGCGATCTTTAGTGCCCATGGCGAGGAAGACAAGGAGAACCAGTCAGCCGACACGCAAAAAAAGATCCGCCAGCAAACCAGGCTTGAGTTGGAGAACCTTCAAACAATCAAAGAGTCGAAGGAGAGGTTGCGAAAGGAGGAGGAAGCAGAGTTGCTTCGCGAACGCGAGTTAACCCGACGTCGGTTGGAAGAAGACAACAGACGGCTGTTGCAATTCCACAGACCGATGTGGGCGAACGACGAGACAGAACCGATTCCGGAGCGCCATGAAGCGAAGGAGGTCGGATATCTGAGAACTAAAGGCGAGACACAAGAGCAGAAAAAGGTGCCTCCCATCCAACAACGCAATATCTCGGAACCTTTGGCGCCTTCATTCTCCAGCAGCTTAGACCCCAGACGGACCCTCAGCACGCAGAAGAAAGTCAGCCGCGACGCCAATAGCGTGTTGGGGAAGTTGGGTATCCAGGTTGCCCCAGCCAGCCAGAACAGCCTCCGTATTCCGCCCTCGCCGCGCGTGGCCCTTCCGAAAAGTCCGCAGTTGAACAGCTTGAGGTTTCCGCCATCGGTGCTCTCGGGGTCCAAGACCTCGTCCACCAGAAACTTGGCTAGCTACTTGCAGAAGGATATTTCAGTCTCGCAGTTTAACGCGAGCAACCCGGAGAAGGTGCTGGTGACGAAGCACGTTGCGCCGTCGCGCCAGCTGTCGGCCAGGGTGATGGCTAAGGTTGTGGTATCGCAAACAGACGACTTGGTCGACGATTACGCCGACAAAGCGTCGAAAACGAATCTCTCTTCTATGAGCAGCAAGTACATCCCTAATCCGAGATTTTCTCGATTTTCGTTTGGCAACTTGCTTTCTGAGGAGTACAATGAGACCTTGGAGTCCGTGCAAGCCTCTACTCCAAAAAGAGCTATGGAGCCGCGAGATATCCGTAGGGCCCATGCGAGCATGCCCGAGGAAGATGAAAGCCTGTTCGACGAAGCAGTGCAAAGGTCCTCTGCCGTTGAGGCTCCTCATGAGAAACGCGAGGACGTAGCTCAAGTTGAACAAAGTCACGACAGTGAGGAAAGTCAAAGATATGACCATGAGCAGCAATACCTTGACGATACGGCTCAGGCTGACACATCAGAAGATTACAGTCAAGAGTTTCGTATATCCACGTATGGCGTATCTTACGACGAAGACACGGTGTATGACGATATCAAGTCCGAGGCAGATGTGTTTGAGTATCCCGTGGTTAACTCTGTCTCCAAGATTAACGCTTACAAAAAGCCTAGAGCATTATCGAGTGCTTCCGAGCAACGACACCCAAGTCAAAAGTCCCCTGACGTCCGGGGCAGTTTGTATGCTGGGAACCAAGAGTGTGACATTGCCAACTCATTCTTGACGGTGGACGTTGCCAACCAGGCGTTTTCGCCTCGCGACCCCGCACTGCAGGAAGAGGTTTCGCTGGACGATTCGATCTATGATGATAATGTCGAGGAGACGGCAAAAGGCATGGAGCGCGCCAACACCACAGTGTTCAGCTCCAACTGTGACATTGGTGCGAATGGAAACATGGGTGTCAGCACCGCCAAGCAGCTGAACTACATCATCCTCCAAGATACCGGGATGGAGGGCCACCAGACCTTTGACATGTTGATGGACACCCCTGAGAACGACACCAGCGTGAAACATGATTCCAGAACGTCTTTGGCGTCGCAGGAACTCGACGAGAAGAAACGTGAGCCTGTGCGTAAGAGCACCGAGAAATCGAAGAGGGCCCCCTTCCATGATTACACTGCCAAGCCGGCGGAACCGCTAGTCAAGCCACCTGTTCAAAAGGACGAGGGGATCAAACGGAAGACGTCTTTGTTCAGAAAGTTCAACTTGAACCCGAGCCGCGAAGCCCCGAAGGCGCCAGTTGCGAGTCTGATGCTCACTCCACCGCCAGCTATCAGCGCTATTCGCAAATCGTACAACCGCGACTCGGTCATCTCAAACCAAACGTCTGTGTCTGGATTTAGCTCTAAGCAACCGTTCATGGACAACGACCAGACCCCGAAGCAGAGTTGGTTCTCGAAGCTTATCAACAACTTGACCCACGCTCCGAATAATGGTGTTCCCGCCGGTTCCAAGGGAAACACGGTGTACTCCAAGATGACCCAGAAAGCGATGAGCAACTGTTTGCGCATTGCGTTGAATGTCAAGGAGAAGCAAGGGACTGTGGCTAATGTCAAGTACAGCCACGACTTGAAGACCATCCACGGTAGCATCCCGGCAAGATACGCACGCGGCAGGATTTTGAAGTTCCGCGTTGAGATTTTTATGGTTGGGGGGAATGCTTCGTCCGCAACGTTGTTCAAGGTCAAGGGTTCGTCCAGGGTGTTTAAGAATTTGGTTGAGAACGTTAAGTTTATTTTGGAGAATGAGGAAGAACAAGTCTACTCGAGGCGCTAGAGAAGTGTTTAATGTAACATGCTTGGAATTCCAGGGGTGTACAGATTGTAATTTAATGTTCGTGTATGGCTTTAGAAATGATTTTATACCATCAGTGGTTATTTTGTATACCGGGATTCTAGTTCACCATGTCTGATCCGTCAAAGAGAGTAAAACAGGTGAAGTAGCGTATTTGCAGTCAAAAGCGCCATGGTGTCACTGAAATCGTGCTACGGCTTTTCTGCTTGTTTTGAATTCATTCCAGGTTTCTAATTGCCATAGCTGGCATCTCTGAAAGCCTAGGTACACTGCTTAATCCCCCAACTTGTCTTGCAAGCCTGCACCGCCTTCACTTATGCTGTTGATGATATTTGCCTGTCCTTACCTTCCGTTAGAACTTGCCAATATAGAAAACAGTTCATATACCTATTCACTAAAAAGTATCTTACATTAGCGGTATCTTACGTTAGCGGTGTCTTATACTAGCGGCATCTTACATTAGCGGTATCTCGCAGATGTATTCTATATTTACAGGTGACCATTCGATGGACGTTTCTCCAATTCGGAGGGTTGTGGGTATGCACAGTATTCACAGACTTTGCTTCTTAGGCCTTGGACTTCTCAACAAACTGGTCAAACTCGTCCTTCGCGATCTTTTCGGCTTTCTTGACCAAATCCTTCAACTTCTTGGCCTGGACAGCGTCGGTAACATTGGCATCAATGTAGACGTTGGTGTTGGCAAAGTCGCTGCTCTCCAAGTAGATGGCGTTAGGCAACTTTTCGTTTCTGAGCTTGACAAACGTGTAGTACAAGTTCTTCAAGTCCTGGATGTTCCTGACCTGAGTTAACTGGTAGTCTCTCAATGTGAAACCGGTGGCTTCCTGGAACTTTTTCGTGACCTGGAAACGGAGAGTAAGGTCGTCCAAGCTGACGGCAAGCAACTCTTCGATGGAGACGGCTGGAGCCAGTGTGACTTCAGCGTATACTGTGGTCAACACCTGGTGGATCTCCTCTTCTGGCAATTTGGTTTGGTCGGCCTGCTTCTGTGTCTCAGCAGCGATCCAGGGGGAAACTGTGAAGCCGTTCATCTTCTTTTTCCAGGACAAGTCTTTAACATGAGCGCCAAGCACCTTTGGCTTCTGGTTCTTCAACACCTCCTTTTTAACCTCCTCAGAGGTGGCTTCGCTAGGCAACGGCTGCTCGGCGGTTTTGGATTTGTTGACGAATGGCAAAAAGTCCATGAGCGCAGCAGACCTGTTTGTAATACTAAAGGAGCGCGCACTACCGGCAACATTAGTTCTGAGCGTGTTTCTGATAACGGACATGGTATGGATAGGCTGATGTTGGCACCGGTGCTGATCAAGCTTGATGCTAATGCTTTTATTTATGAAATTTTCAGTGGTTGAAATTCAGGGCTCGCAACTATGAGCTGACGTTTTCGCGCACTAACATTACGGCCCAGGCTGCAGATCCACGAGATGCAGAATATAGATAAGCTCCGAGGTCTCTGTGACCAAAAGACTTTTTCGAGCCTTTTTGATAGACTCTTTTACTTCTATACAATATACTCAAATGACCGGGAAACTTGATGAAGAACTCGCCAATACCGACCCAACCGTGCTCCGTGTCTTTATCGTACGTCACGGCCAGACGGAGTTCAACCGCAAAAAGATCCTCCAAGGCCACCTTAACGTCCCGCTCAACGAAACCGGGTATACACAGGCCGACCTGATTGGCTCACGTCTTGCGAACGTGCATATCGACCGTATCGTGTCTTCAGATTTGACCCGATGCCAGCAGACAGCCCAGCCGATTATCGCGAAGAATATAAACGAGGTTCTTGCGGATGAATTGCACATCACGGAGAACCTACGCGAAAGGGCGATGGGCCCCCATATCGAGGGAAAAACCATCCCTGAGGCCATGGCGTACGCCCAGTCCCAAGGGGTGGACAACTTCAGACACTACGGCGAAGCCTTAGGGGCCGTGACCCATAGGTTGGACGCGGAGTGGACCAAGTTGACCACTGGGCCGGACTCTTTGTCCCATAAAAACGTGGTGCTCGTGACCCATGGCGGGGTGATCAGAAGATGGTTACCGTACTTGCACAAGCAGGGGAAGTATGGGTTAAAGGAAGGGTTGACGGAGGAGGACTTGAAAGTGCCGTACAACACGTCGTTGACGGTAGTAGACTTTTACAAGCATGAGAGCAAGCATCCCGGAATGATCCAGATGTTCGGTGACACCGCCCATCTAGGGGCCCAGTTAAAGGTTAAGGATCAGGATTTGAGATAATAGGGTGTGTTAATGGTACGTCGGGTAATGCAGATCCCCTTCGAGATGCGGAATCTTTCCCTGCATTTAGAGTAGCATGGTATTTAGCTTTATAGGTTGATAGGACCCCCTCGCCCTCTTTATTGTATAGCTAGTGTCTAGGAAACCAACTATATTCTCTCTTAGATAACAGATTTCATACAGATGTAGGCATAGGCGCGTGAGATACCATTGGTAAAATAATTCATCTTGTTAGATATCTCACGTATATATTGAATGCTGGAGTTATGAGGATGTGAGCTCTTTTGGATTGTAAAGTTCTGGACTAGAAAACTTGTTCGGATGCAAGGGCCAGGGCTGTTGAATTAGATCTCAGGGGTTTCGCCAATGTTGTCGGAGGTGATATGCATGACATTTTAATTTACAATGGCCTTGGTTGAACTCATTTTTCAACTCCGACTTCCGCGACAACGTCCGACGACACTGCGTTTCCGTCGATATTTCTGCCAACGACATGATTAATAATTAATAAAATACCATGTCATAAGCTTGGTTCACATACCGGGGTATGCCGGTAAGTTGTTTTGCACCCGCCCAACCCCTCACCTACATAACATATCTATAGAAATAAATGTGAGCTGGTCTAATAAAATAGAAGCAAATAGAAACAATGTTCCCGGAACATGAAAAGTACAGCATAAATGCTATAGAACGGGAGGTGGAGTTCGTAACTTCGGAAGCGAAGAAACGAAACATGCAAAAAGTGGTGTCCACAGGGGTTGAAAGAAAAGTCAGCCGTACATATCCAATCTGCGTATTTTGTCTTTTTCAGCTCGTTAGTTTCTTCCAAAAGAAGGTTTTAACAACTAGCATCCAAAAAGGCAAAAAAAAGTTTGTAATTAAGGAGTGGGTGGAGCTGTAGCACAAGTTTTCGGTGAAAATTCCCTTACTCCATTTTCTTCTTGTTTGTGCTCAAACAGTTCTTCATAAACGCATAGAACCGGTCTCCATATTCACTTGATGGAATGGCCGAGACAACCTTCCGATCATGGCTCAAACTGCGCCAAAACGTCTCCATCCGCTTCACAAACCCATACCTCGTCAAGCAATCAATCACGCCAAGATAATATATCTCATCCATCGGGAGGTCTTCCTCGTTGGAGCTGCGGATACCACCATCGTCACCGTAGAACAAGAACCGGGACCGGCCGGGGAACTCCTCTGTGGGTAAGTCATTCATTCTGTCAATGCTCTCCGGGTTGGTGTTGATCACAGATTTCTTGTCGGTAGCTTTCGGCTGGAAGACGGACAACCGTTGGTTGGTGAGCTCGTCCGTGTTACCAATCGCCACGTCATGGACCCCCAATAGGAGCGAGTAGTCCATGATATTCAACTTTTTCAAGAGGGAAACGTCCTTCTGCAACTGGTCGAGGAAGAGTTTCCGCTTGGTCGGGCCAAACTTGATAGAGTCGTTGTGGTTCTCCAACCAGTTCAAATCCTTCAAAATCACGGTCGCCTTCTTGTCCGCTGGATCGAGATTGTTCATGTTGGTGTATCTCCCCATGAGCGAGCCCTTCAAATCGTAGGTCCGGTGGATGTCTCTGTGTGGCGGGAACAAGTTATTCATCACGATGAAATGCACCTTCCGCACCCCGTTCTTACCAAACGGCATTTTGACTCTGTGCAAGCCGTAAAACTGCGAGATCAACGTGTTGGGGTTGGCCTTGACGTGCCGATGGTATTCGGGTAAGATACGGAGCAACTGTTTGTGCTCCGAATGGTGGATTGTTTTGATGATGAAGCGGTAGTCACGGGAGTAGTAGAAGAACGAGCCGCTCTTCCCCGGTGACCCCAACTCTGACAAAATATACTTTTCTGTGAGGGAAACAAGATAGTCCGCCGGGTCCAAACCAAAGAGCGTCCTTAATTCACGGAAAACGTTAGGTGCGTAGTCCTTGAACTTAAAGTCATATTTAGAGGAAGGGGTCAACTCAGTACCGGTAATGTCAAAGGCAAGTTTCCTGGTGGTGGAGAAATCAGCATCAACCAATGGCTTCATGGCCTTGGAACACCCCGAGACAGCCACTCTTATCCCCGTGAGCATGTTGTAGGCCATGACGTAGTTAGCATGGCCTTCACTCACCTTGTTTCCCACTAGCACCTTGTCGTCATCCACTGTCAGTCTGCGGCCCTGCCACTTCTTGGCAGGCTTCTTTTGCAACACGCTATTTCGCATGCGATCAATTTCGATCTTCGCGGCAGACTCGCTTCGGCGCATCTCCAAACGGTTTGTTGAGGTCCTCCCAAAGGTGGAACTGGTACGCGCCAATACAGGTTTGTGGGACACGGCCGATGGACCGGTATCTTGGCCGATATGAGGAGAGTGCGGGGACGTGGGTCTTTCGTAGCTGCTTCTGCGGTTCACCGATGGTGAGGAACCGAAACGAAACTCCTTGGAGGAAAGAGCCTTGTACGGGTGTTTGGGTGCGGGCGCCTGTATGGTTTCACTCATCTGCTCGCCGTCTTCTATGTTAGGGTTGTAGGGCTCACCAGCTATAGTAGGGCTAATGAGCTTACTCTTCACGACAGGGTTGATGTGTTCGCCGGTAATGGTAGGGCTGCTGTGTTCTAGTGAGTGGGCCTGGACAGGCGCTGAAGCCGGAAGGTTGGATACGGTCTCTTGCTGCGATAACTCAGTATCCATACTGTTGTCCTGGGTAATGGTTGCCTGGGTTACGTTGGAGCCGGCGGTTTTAGGTTCCAAGCTTCGCCGGTCTGCGTAGCCCAACTTGGCAGGGTATGCATCAGTGACCGGGGAGCGATCGTCCTCCTCTAGGGAGCTCGGCGAGGTGTGGGTCTCGCTGGTAGCATCTGTTGTCTGGTGAGAGGTGGGCGTCGCAAGATACTTATGTTTGGACTCCATGGAGGATAAGCGGGTGGTAAACCCGTCCTCTGTTAGCTCCTGTCGGCTCTTCCGAGGGGCCAGGAGAGGATCGTTGGTAGTATGGGTGTGGCCATTGCTTAAAGCATCATAGGGCTGAAGACTTTGGGTCAACATCATGTATGCTTTTACTCGACCCTATAGTGACGGCTATCCGCTGACGTATGTGGCAATGTCTGGAAGGGGTTTCTTTTTTGGACCGTCTTTGGGACGGAGATGCCGGGTATATTTGTTGCAATAGTTGGTCAGACTTCTCTCCGGTATTCAGCAAGATCAATACACGCAATGTATTATTCTGGGCGTGTCTAAGCGTACAGCAAAAAAAACCAGCTTTTGGCGTAGGGTTAAATCTAAAGGCAATTTTGAGAGAAAAAAACCATGCGTTTTACTATGTGTTTACATTTGTACACTCCTCTGTCCCCAAGCCTCCGGTTTTTGTTTTTCCATGTGTTTGATCGTTCGTGTGCGTCAATAGCCCTGCCAGTCTGTCTTTTCTGCCTCGATAGTATGGCTTATGTAAGCCAGGACACGCAATCGCCGGCGTGCCGTATTACTCCCGGAGCCATATTGTATGCGCTGGCCGGGTGCCACGCGGATAAAATACGTTATGAGCTATGCAGCTACACGAGGAACCATTCCTTAGTGCAACACTAAGATCGGTGATAAGCCCCAGTGGAGTTACAAAGGGCATGGTACTTGGAAAAACTAGTGAATTAGCTTATAACATCTCTGGTGGATTGCCGGTGTGAGTGCTTCATCGGATTTCTGATACATGTAAGTGGAAACTTGCTGTACTTTTACGGTAGGGATTAAGTTTTCCAACTAACAGATATTAATGACATAGTGTAGATACCAAAGTATATAATTAGAAGATATGCATATGTATATAGGAATTTAGTCTTAGTCATTGTATTTATATTATGAGTTTAATTTGTCTAGCTAACTTTCCTATATTATCTCTGATTAAGTATACATGACATATTAATATATATGTAATATATTGTTGATGTCCATGGGTAATACTAACAACTATAGAATGGGTCCACACCAGACACATTTAACTATACTGGATAATTAACAATGTATTTGTACGTAAACCATCTATTCAACAGTTATACGTGACGCAAATCGGCGTGGGTGCCTCACTGTGTTCTAGCGTCGGCGTCAACCTGCACTGGGTATCAATTATCTGGAAAATCTCATGCTAATATATGCTTACACCTGTGCTTTCAATTTTTCCTCCATTATAGCGGACTTGTAAAGGCTATACTGTTATAAACAACAACCATTCTGATTTTAAAGCTGGATTTTCAGAAAACAATCGGGCCCAAGGTTCAGGTTGACGACTGCGTTATCTGTAATATTAAATTATCCTGTACATAATTATTGACGTGCAGGCATTCCAAGAGGAATCGCTTGGAAAGTCCCATTGCATAGGCAACAGCTTGGCAAATAACGTACAGGACACCAGAAACCAGCGGTCAAAGTCCGAACCCTGGATAGTCCACAGGTTGCCAGTGGGAATGAAAAAAAAAAAAAAAAACCAAAAAAAAAACCATCAATTAGCTTTGTTAAAGGCAGTGTAATATCCCAAGCAATGTTTACAACGCGTTTACTAAAGGAATTAGAAATTCTAACCTGAACCATTCCGGGAAACAATGTACTCTTAAACTTTGTGCAATCTTTGTGCAGAAACGCAACGCCAAGAGTACAAATTTAATACATTTTCTTTTCACATCTATAGTGCCCACGTGCCCCATCACCTTTTTCAAAGAAGTGAACATGTATTATAAATGTTCTGGTGAGTGCTCAAAATAGAAGGCAACACTGGGTTTGAAGTCTAGCTTGGATTCTAAAGCTCAGACCGTCTTACGGCACCTCACTCGCTTCCGAAAGAGCTTGAATATACCCCGAGTGGTATCTACAAAATGCGGCCTCTTGCTACCGAAAGCCGTGAATGTGGGGGTGTCAGCGGGCTTCCCCACTATGCCGTTTGAGTAAACGTCTTGGTTTGTCCATAACCTCACCTTGTATAACAGCCCTTCCGTTCCTTTTGCCCAACACTTTAGTGTCTCGCGACTACTATTCCTATCCAGCCATTCAATGAAGTCCTTTTCGAATGATTATTAAGGATCGGGGATACCTTGCTCGTAAAACATTCCAAACCACGCCAAGGAATGCCCAGGTATTTTTGTTGGTGGTGCTTACCCGCAGGATAAGCGAATGACGTGCTAAAACGCAGTGGTTGGCAGCCCCGCCAATGATTCATCACGTGCTGCACAGCGGTGCAGAAGTATTCTGCAAGATAGTACTACGGCGCAATGACTCTAGGGAACTGTCGTCCTATATAACCTAGCCACACGGTGATCATCCTGGTAAATGTAATTGGTCTTCGCATCCTTTCCGGAGACATACGCTGCCAACACGGCTCCTCAGCGTAGATTCTGTTGTGTAGATTATCTGTGTAGATTCGGTATGACATATATCCTGATTATTGCAGTGCCAAGACGTACTTCTCCTATCAGAGACTATAGCACTTAATCAAACGCCTATCACCTCTTCTGTACAGGCGATATTGGGTTCTCTGCTTGGCATAGCTACAGCAATCGGAAAAACGTGTGGCAGAGCTACTGAATTAGGACCCTTAGTATACAGGCCCTGCACCCTGGAGTCATCTTACGTCCACGTTTTACACACGCATGCATGGTCTCTGATTAAACCCAGACTACCCCAAGCTAAAACGTACGAAAGTTCTTGGAACCTTATGTTATCGTTCGTAATCCATTAAAATTTAGACGTCAAAGATAAACAGCGGAGCCGGGTATAAATAGGTCACGAGCCCCCCCTCTTGTCCCACATTTTTCAACTACTGGACTAATAACTATTAATCTATACGCTTCCTCCTTGAATCAACATTGAGTAACCTATAGAAGCAATACCTAGAATATATGACCCTGTCAACCGCCTCAATCTCCAGTGAACAGAAAAATGCTCAGCTTCCAATAGCGCGAGAGAAGACAACCGATATCTCGCAGTACAGTGTCAATGACGGCGAGAACCTCGTGCCGTATAGGCTCAGCATCAATGAACTCGAAAGACTTTTTTCAACCGACCGTGCCAATGGGTTAACCTCCAGCAAAGCCAAAGACCTCTTGGTCAAATATGGTGCCAACAACTTGGGCGAGGGTGCCTCGATATCCTTGGTCGGGATTTTCATCCACCAAGCATGTAATGCCATGGTTATGGTGTTGATAATCTCCATGGTGATCTCTCTTGCCATGAAGGATTGGATTTCCGGAGGTGTAATTGCATTTGTGGTATTTGTCAACATCTTTGTTGGTTGCATCCAGGAATACAACGCCGAAAAGACAATGTCCTCTCTCAAGTCTTTGTCTTCTCCGACCGCTAGAGTCATCAGAGACGGCGAAGACCAGACTATCCCGGCCGAAGAAGTCGTACCAGGTGACGTGTGTATTGTTCAAGTTGGTGATACCATCCCCGCAGATCTCCGTTTGTTTGACTGCATGAACTTGGAGACGGACGAAGCCTTGTTGACCGGAGAATCCTTGCCAATCGCTAAGATGCACAAGGAGGTCTATAACGAGGAAATCCCCGTAGGAGACCGTTTGAATATGGCGTACTCCTCTTCCACCGTCTCCAAGGGCCGTGGTACTGGGATTGTCGTGTGCACCGGGTTGCAAACTGAAATCGGCGCGATCGCCCTGTCGTTACAGGAGAAGACGAGCCATGTGCGTAGCGTGGAGGTTGACGAGCACGGCAACAAATCTGGTTACTCCAGAGCTATCTTTGGCACCATCAAGGATGTTGTGGGCGCTTTTCTTGGTACCTCTACCGGAACCCCGCTCCTGCGTAAACTTTCGGTGTTGGCCTGTGGCTTATTCTGTATCGCAGTGGTGTTTGCCATAGTGGTTATGGCCGCTCAGAAGTTCCACGTCACCTCGGAGGTGGGTATCTACGCTATTTGTGTAGCATTATCCATGATTCCATCGTCCTTGGTGGTGGTGTTGACCATTACCATGGCCGTGGGCGCCAAGATCATGGCTTCCCGTAACGTTATCGTCAGGAAGTTGGACTCCTTGGAAGCTTTGGGTGCTGTCAACGATATTTGTTCCGACAAGACTGGTACTTTAACCCAGGGCAAGATGATTGCCAGAAGTGTCTGGATCCCTACCGTGGGTACCTACACCGTTCACGAATCCAACGAGCCTTTCAACCCCACTGTGGGTAGCATCAAGTTTATTGATGCCGCCCCCGCCGAGGTCATGAACAGCGAAAATGATACCATCACTTTTACCGCTGTTCCAACGCCAAACCCTCCACATTTCCAACAATGGTTGGAAACTGCCACCTTGGCCAACATTGCCACGGTATTCACCAGTCTTGACGAAGACGGCCAGGAAACCTGGAAGGCCCACGGTGACCCTACTGAGATTGCCATCCAGGTTTTCACCACCAGAATGGACTTTCCCAGATTAAAGTTAACTGAGGGCGACGATTCCCAGTTTACCCATTTGGCAGAATTCCCGTTTGACTCCTCTATCAAACGTATGACCGCTGTTTACAAAGGTCTTGACGAAACCACCGTCTTCACCAAGGGCGCCGTCGAACGTGTGTTGGAGTGTTGTGACACTTGGTACGGAAATAGCGGCTCCAACGAGACCCCTCAAAAGCTCACCGACGACGACAAGGCTTTTATCGAAGAAAATATGAACGCCTTGTCGTCCGAAGGGCTCCGTGTGTTGGCCTTTTCCAGACGCGCCACTACCCCTGCCGAGGCCTCCATGAACTGGGCCGGGAAGGTTGACAGAGCTGATGTCGAAAAGAACTTGACTTTCCTCGGCTTGGTGGGTATCTACGACCCACCGCGTCGTGAAACTGCAGGTGCCGTTAAGCAGTGCCACAAGGCGGGGATTAACGTCCACATGTTAACCGGCGACCATCCTGGTACCGCCAAGGCTATCGCCCAAGAAGTTGGAATTTTGCCTCGTAACTTGCACAACTACGCCGATGACGTGGTCAAGATCATGGTCATGGCCGCTCCGGATTTTGACAAGCTTTCTGATGCAGAGGTTGACGCCTTGCCGGTGTTGCCATTGGTTATTGCCAGATGTGCTCCTCAGACCAAGGTGAGAATGATCGATGCCTTGCACAGACGCAAGAAGTTCTGCGCCATGACCGGTGACGGTGTCAACGATTCTCCGTCGTTGAAGAAGGCTGATATTGGTATTGCCATGGGTATCACCGGATCCGACGTGGCCAAGGATGCCAGTGACATTGTTCTTTCGGACGATAACTTTGCCTCCATCTTGAATGCCATCGAGGAAGGTCGCCGTATGGCTGCCAATATCCAAAAGTTTGTGTTGCAGTTGTTGGCCGAGAACGTTGCCCAGGCGTTGTACTTAATGATTGGTTTGGTGTTCATGGACGAGGACGGCTACTCTGTGTTTCCATTGTCTCCTGTGGAAGTCTTGTGGATTATTGTCATCACCTCTTGTTTCCCGGCCATGGGTTTGGGTAAGGAGGCCGCGGCCGATAATGTCTTGGAAGTTCCACCTACTTCCAGTATTTTTTCCTGGGAAGTGATTATTGATATGTTTGCCTATGGTACCTGGATGGCTGCCTGCTGCTTGTGTACCTTCATCATTATTGTCTACGGCAAGGGTGATGGTAATTTGGGTATAAGCTGTAACTCCACCTCCGGTGAATTCTGTGACACCGTGTTCAAAGCCAGGTCTGGTTCCTTTGCCACCATGACCTGGTGTGCGTTGGTGTTGGCCTGGGAATGTATTGACATGCGTTTATCCTTGTTCAAAATGCACCCAGAAAGTGAAACCCCGTACACTCAGTTTTTCAAGGATGTCTGGAAGAACCAGTTTTTGTTTTGGTCTGTCATTGGTGGTTTCGTTTCGGTTTTCCCTGTTGTCTACATTCCTGTCATCAACGATAAGGTGTTCTTGCACGCCCCAATCAGCTGGGAATGGGGCTTGGCCATGGCCTTTACCGTCCTCTTCTGGGCTGGTGCCGAGTTCTACAAGTGGATGAAGAGGATCTTTTTCAGAAAGAGGGCTTATTTGGATGCTGTTAATAACCCAGAGAAAGACTTGGAGAGAAAATCGCCGTTTGAAACGTACAAGTCTTTCTCGAGGTCCAACACCATGAACGTTTAGATAGCGGATACCCTTCGGGGAATTTTCCATTTTTGTATACTAGCATATATTATAATTTCATGTCGATTGATAAATTCGGGCATAAGTTCGCCATGTATGGTTTTTATAAATAAATCTAATTTTCTGCAAAGCTCTCACCTCGTACCGGCAATTTGTGGTTTACAGGGTTTCACCTTTAGAGGGAAGGTTAAAGTCGGCAGAGCGAGAAACCTTGATGAGTAGACATTTAAATCATAAACCACTATTTTATCCTCGATATTATGAGAGCTTTTAAATTCCTTTCAAAGGTCATTGAAAAAACTCCCTTGAGAAACTTTCTCAGCTCCTGCTGGGACATTTGGAGAAAAATTGCAATACCCCGCACTCACATCAGAGATTAGTTACCGATAGGTACTGTAACCGCGCTACATAATACATCTCTCGCCACACCTCCCGACTCTCACTTTACACGTTATATATTATAGTTACACTCAGGCCTTGGCTCTGGCCTCGATCTCTTGGACGGTCTTGCTAAAGTCCTTGGTGCTCTGGAACTCGACTTTGCCGTCTCGGACGGTGGCGTAGCTCAAGAAGTCCTGGGTCACAGGCTGCGGCTTGGACGCCTGCTGTGTGAGCTTGAGGCTCTGACTGGCCATCACCTGTTCGGTGACGGAGACCTTATTGTGGAAGCTGCGGCTGGAAAAAGACCCGTCCTTATGCTGAGAGGTCTGGAACAAGATGGTTCTCGGGCCGACAATCTTCACGTAGTCGCTGCTACCGGAAATGAAATTAGCGGTCTCGGTGCGGGAAAATGATACAAACTGCTTGAGGCCCGCGAGGCCGCGCTTGACGACACCGGAAACCTTGGAAACCGCCGATGGAGGCATTGCCTCGTCAGCAGAAACCATAATCGTCGCCTCTTCCGCAGCCAATGCCTGCTTCTTTTCAATCTCTGCAAGCTTCTCACTGGTGTAGTTGGACAAGCTCTGTTGGATGACGCAATTCGCCAAATCATTGTGGCCGCTGATACTGACGGCGAGCAAGCTCTTTTTGGCAACCATGATCTCCTCACTGGCGCGCAACTGGATACGATAAATCTGCCCATTGCCCACAAGTCCCACGTAGCCTCGGCCGGATAACAAGGTGTACCCCGCCTTGAACCAACTGAACAAGCCGGTCGCGGTTGGCTCCCTGGTGGAGAGCTTCTGGAGCAATGTGGTAGAGGCGGCTTTGGGGACCACGTTGTTGGAAATCAGCAAGCTTTCACCGCTGTAGAGCTGGACCGCATCGTTAGGAAACACCGCCCAGTCGATGCGCCCGTCCAACGTCAACGTGGCAAAAGTCTTGTTGCCGTTGCTCTTGTGGAAAGGGTTGAGCATAGACTTGTTGTTGGCGGAGACGATGAGCGAAAACGGCTCCGACGAAGAGAGCTTTTCGTACGTGAAGGAAAATCCACCCAAAATCGTTCTTTTGACTGGCGAAATGATCTCCAACTGCTTCGTGATGCCTGCAAGCGAAAGCGGGGTAGTAGTGTTGGTGCCCCGCTGGTTATGCAATCCGTACACCAGGAGCAAACTGCCTTTCTTGATGAATACCGGCGCCTTTGGCGGCAAATTGAGCGACAAGAGCACCGGTGGCGCACCCAACGTCTGGAACTGCGGCTCTTCGCCGTCAGCCAGAGATGGTTGGATCTCCTGGACGTTCTGTACAGCGTCCGCAAGATCCACGGTGCTGGGAATCGTCACCGACGGCAGCTGGGAGATAGAGATGTAGCGCACGCCGCGAAGCACAGGAATTGGTCTCATTTTGTGTGTGGGGCGAGGTGATTGAGGTTTCGTGACGAAGGGCACGAGTTTTATGAGCAAATCGCAGTAGTCCGATATGCCGGTAAGTGCACGACACAACACCGGAGAAGTTGCCATTGGTGAATAAATAGTAAGAAATCCAGAGATGAATATTGGTTAAATATATTTGTTTATTAGATTAAGAGACGTGAGAGTAAATAGTAAACGCTAGGTAGTATAGAGTGGTAGAGCAAGGTGAGGTTTTTATCGGAGATGTCAGGTCTGAGAATATCACTAGGTACGAATCAGGTCTTACGGCGGATGAAACAGCACCTCGTGAATAATTTATTATGCTTAAATAAAGGATGTTATGAGCTCCACATGGATAGTAAACTATATGAATTCATTGTTCAATAATTTATGCCCCTGAGATGCGTGACGAATTGTCACTTACCAGAAATTATGGATTTTAACGAACTTAGGCTATTTATATTACGTACCTGCAAACCACCTCATTTACTTAAGCTGACCACCGAATCTCCACTGATAAATCTACCTGTACTAGATTGCATGTGGTGTCAAAGTTACTAAACTTCCCCCTCCAAACCCTCTGTATTCTCTGGTATGTCGACATAGATATTTTTCAAACTTCTCACACTCTTGTACTTTAATTCCTTAGGGAGTCAATCAACATGGCCTTGACATGCTCACCAGCCCTCAACACACTCCCTGCCGTCTTAGATGACGGCAAACACAACAACCCATTAGCACCCTTCATGCTTCCAATACGACTGCTTCTCTGAAACCCGGTGCTCTCAGCCACAAGTTTGTGCAACTTAGTCACCTCGTCGTACTTCTGAAACACATACACTCGATGGTACTCTGGTCTGGGGTCCAACCGGATGTCCTGGGTAAGCTCCACGTCCACGGTAGCCACCCCAGACTGCTCATACCCCGCATTCTTCATCATCGACGGCAACACAAACAAGTTAAAGGTGACACTGGCAGAGGCAGGATTTCCCGGGAGACCAAAGATAATCTTGGTGAAACCCCCGATCTCCACCGTCGCAAAGGTGGTTGGCTTTCCTGGCTTCATGGCCACGCGGCCGAAATGGATCACACCCCCTAGCTTGCGCTCAATCACAGGCTTGAGCAAGTCGAGCTCGCCCATCGAAACCCCTCCAGTGGTGATGAGAATATCACATTGGGCAAAGGCCTCTCGAATCACCTCTTCTAGCGATTCCGCTCTGTCTACTGCAATCCCAAGATCCACCGCCGCAAAGTGGCTGTTTTTAACAGCTGACAAGAGGGTCGGTCTGTTACTATCAAAAATCTGTCCGTACTTCACCTCCCCCGTGAAGGTCTTCAAGTCTAGAAGCTCGTTTCCAGTGGACAAGACCCCTACGGTGGGCTTGGCAAACACTGCGACATGGGTCACTCCCACGCTCGCAAGCACACCCACCTCACTGCCGTTACTAGCGAACGGGGTACCCTTGGCTAGGATCTTTGTACCCTTCTGGATGTCGCTTCCAACGGCTCTGACGTTATCCAACGGCTTGACCCCGATCGCTAGGATCTTGACCTCCTTTTCTTCGGTTCCATCGGTAGTAATGAGCTCTGTTTCTTCAACCATCACCACGGCATCCGCTCCCAAGGGGACGGGAGCGCCGGTGGTGATGCGAGCAATTTCTCCCGGTCGTAACGTTGTCTTTTCCGAGGCATTGGCGTGCGACACCGCCACTACGGGGTAAGTGCCCGTTCCGTCGGCGCTGACCACCGCGTAACCGTCCACAATGGAGGCCGGGAAACTGGGGACATCAACAGACGCAAAGACGTCTTCAGCTAGGATATATCCTGCTAAATCGTCGGTGATTCGCTTAGTGATTTTGGTTGGCGCTGGAGTAAACTTTGCGATCAACGCCAACGCCTCTGGCACTGGAAGCATCGGAAACGGCAGTGCTCTGGCCCTGAGTGTCACGGGACTGGAAAGGTCGTTGGACACAAGTTTGTGCTTTGAGATTCCGCAAGAAGGCTTAGTGTGCCCGTGGGGGCAATGGTGCAGGGAACTGCTATGCAAAGTTGCCAGAGCATCGCTAGGTACAGGGTGCACCACTGGGGACGAATCGCTGTCGGGCAATGCATCGTTGATGGTACGGTTGAACTTCTGGTGTAAGGCTCTGGAGTCTGTCAGCCCGATTTGCGCCAATGCATGGCCCAAGACCCCCAACACTGCTTGCAAATTCTCCACGGCCGCCTTGGGGGACCCCGGCAAGGTGATGACCACCGACTGGTTACGCACCCCAGCGACGGGACGCGACATAATGGCATACGGGGTGATCTTTAACGATTCAGAGAGTAATTGGTGGACAATACCCGGCGCTTCACGATGCAACAAGGGTCTGATCGCTTCGGGGGTGATATCACGGTCGGTGAACCCCGTCCCGCCACACGTCAAGATCAAGTCCAAGCCCGGTTTGGCACTCCATCCGATAATTTTGGACTGGATCGCATCAAAATCGTCCGGAATAATTGCCTTGCTGGTGACTGTATAGTTGTGTTTGGCACCGGCAAAGGCTGTTTCTACAGCGGCAGTGGTGGCGTCGAGCAGTGGGTCTTGGAAGCAGGCATCCGAGAGAATTAAAACACCAACCAGAAACATGAGAAGTGGAAGAAAGGCTTTAATTAGGGTTTGATTAGATTGGAATGGCAAGTGGGTATAATGTTAATGAAGCAAGCTGTATAACTAAGCGTCGAGCTTTTTGAAGTTACAAATCTCGCGGGGAAAACCATGCCTGATAAGAGCCGCAGCATCCCCGCGGAAAGGGAGAATCGCCAGACAGTGTGACCTGTTGCATTAAAAAAGGAAAATACAAGGAGAACATCTTGAGGGGGATTAAAATAAGAGTATTGGTTTAGTGTGATGGCTACTTGAGGGTTGAATATTAGAGTGGCTTTGAAGTTAAAGGTAAAAGATGCGTAGCTACAGAATATGCGATGCCATAGAGGTTACCCTCGACCTTGACATACGCTAACCAGAACTTTACCTATTCCTTATTGATCCGAAATCTAATCTGTAGGTGGATTGACTATATGCGATATACCAACCGTATTTCTCCAACCTAGGACAACCTCCGGTGCACTCTAAATGCTTACCAAGATGTCCGACAAAACCAGAAATCTCAAACCACTGAGTCTCTCTGATATATCCAACCTATTCTTGTTTATCTTCCTCCTCACTCTCCACACTGATCACGGATGCCTCCTCGCTATCATCACTGTTGAAATTTGCTATCGACTCCTCCAACGTCTCGCAGTCCTGCTGCAAAAACTCTTGCAACGCAGCCGGGATCTCTGTGGCCTCTTCCAGTTCCCACACATCACTCTTGACGTAGAACAATGTTGTGACATCGTCACGTGGATCGCGCGCACTATCCGCAACGGTCGCAAAGTCCACCGTTTGAATGGAAAAATCAGAAGCGCCACTGTGGCGGCTGAACTCTACCGCCACCCAGAGATGGTCGTACGGCGGTTCCTTGCGCTTGGTGAGGTAGTAGAAGCGATCCCAGGAAGCAATCACGCCGGTGAGGAGATAAGGCTGGGGGCAATTATTGCCCATGACATCCTGGAGAATCTCGCCGTAACTGAAACGGTCGTAGCGGTTCAGGCTCGCTGAGGAATCCCTCAACTCGGCAATCCGCAGCTGAGTCGTTGCTTTGAGCTCGCGGAGCTCGTCTATCGCCTTATGCTCATGCTCAGTCTCGAGAAACTTAACAGCAGAGTCAAGGAACGACGCCAGGGAGATTCCCTGATGCTGTTCTAGCCGGGAAATCTGATCCGCAACCTTTTTTCGAGCTTCCAAACTTGTCGCCCGCGCCTCTTCACACTCTAAGATGAACGCCTGGTACTCCTGGGTAAACACCTGAGGGTAGAACCGCTCTTCAAGATGAATCCCCAGGGCCGTGTTCGCGTAATGTTCGCCCTTGATCAACGGAATCGTTAAAACATCGCCGAGTCGGGTAACGTAGACCGTTTCAATCCGCTCTGGTTCGTATCCCCAGATCAATGCAAAAAACGACTCGTAAAGATTCTGCTTGATGTCATCATCGTCAAGCTTGAACTGCCTCGTAGTGGCCGTTTCTGAGTCATCGTAGACTTCGCAACGGAAGAGCCGAGCAAGCTCCTCCCCCGCTGCTGTGTCCATGTTCCCCACCTCTCGCTCTAGCTCAACCAATACCGCGTCAATGAATTCGTCCAGGGTCTGCACATCCTGTAACAGCATCAGTAGCTGCCGCAGAAAGGCTCTGGTGGCACCTTTAGTGGAGGCAAACCAGCGCGAGCCCTCGAGAAATGCCACACACCGCTGGATCTCCATCGTGAAACGGTTTTCGGTGTCTGGTACCCTCACAGCTGCTCCTTTGAACCAGTCCGGTGTAAAGCCGTACGTTTCAAAGTCCACCGAGAAGAGGGCGGCGCGGAACGCGGGCACCTGCTGGAGGATTGTCAATAGCGGGGCCAAGTACCCTTCCAAGTAGCGGCTGGATGGAAGGAGCACCAGCGGAAGAAACGTCTCCTTCTGGTACTTTCTCACGTCATTCAACACGTCATACGCTTCGTCCTCATAGATACTCCACTCACTACGCGGCTCTGTGTACTGTGAAAGGTGGCTGGAGATTGCCGGGTCTATCTGGAACTCCGTCTGGCGCGGCGGAAGCGGCGGGGCATCCGTGTGGGTCACCGTTCCGGTGTCTGTGTCGACATTTTCGTCATGGTAGAGACTCACGGCACTATTGCCAGCGCCTAGAGGTACAATGGCCCGTTCGCTGGAAGCAGGTTCCCCGAAAAGGATCCCAATGGCCGTCTCAAGGTTGTCGTTGGAGGACTGGTCGGTTAGTAGTGCAATTGAGAGAACGCGGCGTACGTACATTGAGGGCACCGAGGGCATCGTCCCGCGAGAAACCCATTTCCATAAGCTGGGCAATTTTTGAGTCAGAAGCCATAATGAGGATTAGCTTCGGTGTTTAGGGATCAATAGTATGGAGGGGGAATACGTTGATCTAGTTGGGCTGTTATCAAGGGGAAAGATGGCTGGGGCACGACCATGGCACCCTCGATGGGTTTCGGCATGTAAACCACATCTATAATTCATGGCACAGTACATGTGGCTAAACGGATAAACCGTAGTGAATTGAAAATTTTACCGCTCTTGCTTTCATGGAAATCGGCGTTATATCGATACCGCTTTAGTTTAGAGTGAGACAGAGCTTCAACAGTGTATAATCTACAGATGAAACATCCATGATTCTGTGCTAAGATGAATTTTGAATTGAAACCATAGTGCACTCTCATAGATGTGAGGGATTTGGCAAGCATTAACCTTGATCATTTATTCCAAATATGTGGATTGTTTCAGGTGATAAAGCGAGTCTCGAGCGCTCTAAGTGGTGCATGGCCCCTGACAAGTTTCAGCACTGCATTCTATTGCGGTAAATCACTGCATTCGTGTGGTTCGACGTGAATTATAAAAATACAAAAGAGAATCGAAATTCAATGAGAAAGTAGAAGTAGTCCAGCCCTGAGATAATCGTAAAAAGTATAGGTGATGCTTAAAAAACGTCCGGTAAACGCTCGATGGCGTAGGCCCTGGAGCCCACCGTCATGATCGGCACACCTGGAATCTTTCTGACTCTTCTCTTGAGGTCCGCATCGTTGGTAGCGACGATGTAACACTTGTGCTGGATTACTCTGTGAACAAGACAGTCATCTGCATAGGTGCCCTTATGGGAACAGGTCAACCTTTCGATTCTCGGATCACGCGCCAATCTCAAGGCGATTCTGTACTTTGGCCCCAACTTTTCCAATTCCGCCATGACACAGTCGGTGACAATAGGGATGCACTTGGCGTAGAGGGTGTCCATCATACCTCTAACGAGGTCGATCTTCTTCTGGATCGAGAAGTTGATGAAATTGGTATCGATAAGGACCTGGTATGGCGGCTTGATTGCCTCATTAAACTGGAAAAACAACGCAGACGACACCTGTGGCACGTCTCTGACGAGTTCTGGGTCGCTTTTGGCTGGACCCTCTTTCTCTTGGTTCTGCTTTAATCTGGGATCCTTCTTGGTGTTCAAGGTACGCTTTACAAGGCCAAACTTTCTTGTCTTCTTGGCTTTACCCATGGTGTGTAGCGGAAGAAGAGGTTTCTGGGGTAGATCTTTGAGGTGAAAGATTTTTATTTAGTGAAGGAAAAAAAATATATATTGGTGCGCCGCACGATACGAAGGAAAAAGAAAAAAGAAATCGACACAGACAAGATTCGAACTTGCGCAGGTAAAACCCAACGCCTAAACTGTTACATAATAGCAGGGCGTCGCCTTAACCACTCGGCCACAGTGCCCGAATTTCATGACATTTTAAAGAAAGCTATCTGGAATATGCCATCGAAGATGTGCATTTATTCAAATATTGTCTCTTTGTAGCATAAATGCTATGAAATTACGGGCCATACCTTTTTCCCCTAGCCCTTTTATTTATCAATCGAAAACCACAATGAAAACTTGGACAAACTATATCAACATGCATCAAAGTTCCCTAACCATCTCGACGCGACATAAAACGATTCACCAGACTACAGACTGCCTCAATTATAATCAGTGTATTCATACTGCTACGCCGTATCAAACAAATTGGCCCCTCCCATTACATTCTATCAACCGGGGTAAGACCCAACAAGGTCATACCGTTGTAGAGCACCTGTCTAGCAGCAGCGTAAAGCGCCAATCTCGCGACGGCCAAGTCCTCCTCCTGACCCGCAACCCAGAGAATGTCGTAACAAGACGAGACCTGGTGGGTCAACTTGAACAAGTAGGTAACAACAGTCGAAGGCTCGTGGGTCTTTAACGCGTTGCGCAAGACGTCTGGGTATTGCGACAAGATACGCACCAACATCTCGGCGCACGGCTCGGTCAATAAGTCGAGGTTGGCCCCAACCAACTTCTCGGCCGGGATCTCGGACTTTCTCTCGACGGAACGCAATCTGGAGTGTGCGTACTGCAAGTACGGACCGGTGTCACCCTCGAAAGAGGTCATTCTCTCCCACTTGAATTCATAGTTATTGACTCTCTTGGCCTGCATATCCTGGATCATGACAGCGGAGACACCGACAAGATCGGCAACCTTCTCCGGATCGGGAATCTGCGCATACTTGGCCTCATTCGTCTTCATAACCTCGTGCATAGCTTCCTTGGTCTCCTCCAAGATGTTGTCCAAGAAGACAACGGTCCCCTTACGGGTCGACATCCCCAAGACCATCCCGAAGTTGACGTGCTCCAACTTGCTGGCCCAGTCAAAGCCCATCTGCTTGAGGATCTCGAAGAACTGTGCGGTGTGCAAATCCTGCTGCGACGCGATGACGTAAATCATTTTGTCAAACTTGTACTTCTCGTAACGTTCAATGGCGCCACCAACATCACGGGTGAGGTACAACGACGTCCCGTCGGACTTTTGCACAAGACACTTGCCCAACTTCTTGTTGAACTTGGTGAGATCGATCAACTTAGCGCCCTTGTCTTCAACGAGCAAACCCTTCTCCTCAAACAAGTCAGTGGCTTCCTTCATCTTCTCGGCCGAAACCTGTGACTCACCGGCGTACACGTCGTAGTGAATGTTAAGACGCGCGTAAGTGTCGATGTATCTTTCAATGGACAAGTCTCTGAAGCGCTTCCAGATCTTGAGAGCGGCCTCGTCACCGTCCTCCATTCTCTTGAAGTAGGCTCTGGCCTTCTCGTTGGTGGATTCTTCTGGCGCAACGGAATCGCCCTCCGCAGTGATATCCTGGTTGATCTTAACATAGACCTCGAATAAGTGGTTGATGGGGTCAGTGCTGAGCGTTTCCTCGCTACCGTAGCGCTCGAACCCGACGGCGAGCAAACCAAACTGCTTCCCCCAGTCGCCCAAGTAGTTCATTCTGGTGACATTCCAGCCGCACTTTTCGTACAAGTTAGACAAGAACCCACCGATGATGGTGGATCTGAGGTGGCCTGCGTGGAACGGCTTGGCAATGTTTGGCGAGGAAAACTCGATAATCACCTTCTTGTTGGCCCCCAACGGCGCGGACCCGTACGCCGCGGTTCTGGTCAACACATCATTGACAACCACATTGTAGAGGAATTTTGGCGCAGAGAAGAACTGGATAAACGGTCCCTGCGCTCTAACCTCAGAGAGGAACTCGGATTTGGGGAACTCAGCCGCCCACTTCTCCGCCAACTCCGCCGGCTTGGCGCCCTTCACGCGAAGGCGGGGGATGGCGATGATCAAGTCACCCTTGTCCATGGTGCTAGGCCAGTCCAATGCTGGATAGATGAGCGAAGCGTCAACCCCAGAGACCTTGGCGAGCTCTTCGGTAACAAAGTTTCTCAACAAATCAATAGTGTTGTGGTCTGGAAGCGAGCCCTCGAAGGAGGCCGGCAGGGTAAGACCGAGCGCGGAAACTCTGGAAGTGATGGATTCAACAGACATGGTGTGGTGTAATCTTGGGAAGTTGGGGAGGATGGGTCTTCGAAGAAGCGTGGCGAGTCTGATAAAGCGCATTGCAGAACAAGGATGACAGCAAAAGTGACGGCTGAAAAAGTCTGACTCAGAGATAAAAATTTTCGCACGTGACTCTGACCGAGAGCAAGTGCGTAGCATGGGCTTAAATGATGGGTTGCGGAATGTCATAAATTCCCGTGGACAGTCTCGGAAAAAGCGGAGCGAATAAAAGACATAACCCCTTTTTTTTGAAATCTATCGGATTGGTTTTATAACTGAAAATTATGACAGTATAATACTGTCGTGTTAAGCGTAAAAGCCCTGGTTACATGTAGAACCGGCTATTGAGAGGTAGGGTTGGCACAGCTCCCGGTTGGCCAGACATGTACTTCCGACAAAGTGCCCGGAGAGGATAAAAGAAAATAGTCGTAGGTATGGAAGTTGCAAAAATATGACTTTTATAGCATATTTTCTTTAGTTCGTCAAGCTGTGGTAATTTGTGAGCATACATTGAGTGGGAAACAGCGGCGGGCCACCCTCATTATTCCCTAGGAATTTTTTATATTATTAGGACGATTTTGTCTACCTTTAATCAGGGGTGAATTACTTTAAAACTTTTAAGAGCTGGTGTTTTAGCAATGATCTTGTATCTCTTGTACTACTCGGAGATTTGCCGTACAACATAAAAGCAAGGGACTGGATTCCCATGAAACCGGCTGTAATCCTCATCTGTGATGGGTTTGTAAATCCAGGACCATGGAAATTCTACTTTGTTTTATACTGTACTTTAGCCCATAAATTAGTGCTCTTCTCCTATATTAAACCATGTTTGACAAAAAATTCTAGTTTCAAAACTCTCCCGGCAAGCTTTGGGAGCGAGAACCCAAATTTGTACCAGTTATGTCGCTTTGTGCTTGCATATGCGCTTAGAGCATACTACGTACAAACCAATGCTTTAGGCAGATACTCCGATACTTGAACAAATATCTTGAATCATAACAAATAAGAATGTCTATTATCTAACACGATTCGTTGCTACAAAGTTACGCCTGTACGATTGGATCACAACCGCACGTTTCGGAGATTAACAATCAGATAGTTCTCCACCAAACTGTCTCCCAAACTTTTATACTCCGACACCTATTACACCGCTCCGGCTTTTGAAGTGAGGCAGAGGTTTGATACTCAGATAAGTGCCGCAATAGATACCCACTTCCTGGTTGAGACCGATTTAAAGATGGATTCGAGGAGTTTGAGCCTTCCCTCTTTCCAAACCCTAACCCG
Source organism: Babjeviella inositovora NRRL Y-12698 (assembly GCF_001661335.1). Taxonomy (NCBI): domain Eukaryota; kingdom Fungi; phylum Ascomycota; class Pichiomycetes; order Serinales; genus Babjeviella; species Babjeviella inositovora. Next base: position 997,407 of record NW_017566839.1, read on the forward strand.
GGAACTTCCAAATATATCTCCAGAATTTGGCATTGACCCTCTTGATACAGGTACCAGGGATAATATATCTCTCGGTCTTTTGCTAGCTACACCTCACCAGAATAAAGTCACCAGAATCCAAGAGGCAAACCCCCAGATCGCTCGCCCCTTCCCCCGAGACCTTGAACTATTTAATGGTACAAAGAGGTTCCAAATGCATCGGGCAAAGGAGGGAAATGCATACCCAAGACTACGATCGTGCATGTTTAAACCCCTAATCCCACGAGATTCATCTGGTAGAGAACAGACTCCACCATCAAGTACTAGTGGGAGATCATACACCCTTCTCTTAAGTGAGTACAAACAGCTTGTGAATCTTTATACGAGGCTTGCCAGAGATTCACGAAAAGCTTTGGAGAATACCACCGCGACTATACTAGACCTTCAGAGCACTTCTAGGTCTAGTAAAGAGGCTTTGCAAGCTCAACTGAAAGTTAATGATAAAGTCATATTGGCCCTAGTTAATCTCAGAGATACGCTACAAACGTTTCCTAAGCAGAAAGACTTAGAACTACAGGAGGTAGACCAGGCATTGGGTATGATTATAAACTCCCTCTCATACGGGAACGACCCCTCATCTATAAACCCTGAGCCCAAGGAATTAATGTACCGTACCACCATAAACCATGCAGACATGAGAGATGACCAAAAAGACAAGGGAAAGGCAGCTGATTCGATATCTGAAGAAATTCCAGCTCTTAGACTCAGCTTTGAGAACCAAGCTCAATATTCTTTGTTTGAAGATACTACAACCAAAGCCCTGGAGTTTCACACCGAGGACGGAGGGAAACTTGATGTTGATACTGATTGTGAAAGCTTGGTATTCGACGACAATGGAATCATCAGAGAATATTCTTATTTTGTGCTTCCGTGGTCAAGCACCTATACATAAACTTGTCTTTAGTAAATTCTATCAATATATATATTAAAAGTTTACTGTAGAGTGGGAAATTTTGTCGACTAGAATCCCGACGGTATTTCTGTCATGGCCAAGTTGGTAAGGCACCTCGCTGCTAATTAAATCACCTGTTCAGATCTGGCTGAAGCCAATTTTTTGCCTAACCCGTTTTTAGAATTAATTTTCTGCTCCGATGTAAAAGCGTTGTTTAGAAGCTAGATACCGAATCGGCCGAGCAAAGGGTTTAAGCAAATCGCATATGCATAATGTCTTACCACACCCGCAGCATGCAGCTCGACCTTCCTCATAGATAATGCCTCACACAGAACCAGGCCCATCCCCATGCATTCATCTGCTTCAAATGTCTCAGTTTGTGCAGCGTTATTATGCTATCGCTGTCATCCGTATAGTAATGGTGGGGCTTACGGAACCAGCTTTAGGCGTACCAATAAATGAACATGCCACGTAACCCCAGGTGTATGTAATGACGCACCAAACTGAGCGGTCTCACCTTTCACGGGGTAAATCCCCGAGCACGGAAATAGCCCTCGACCAAGCTTGAAAAATAGCAGATAAATGGTCCCGGGATCCAAGATTTAGGCGATAAGGCTGGATCCCAGACCCTCTGTGCGCATGGCCTTCCAGTAGTTTCCGGATCGTTTACTATGAACCACTTTGCATATGCAAGCAATAATCTTAATATAACAGCCCTCGGGTATTCAACTGGCGTATTTTACAGCAGCAAAGCAAACGCCTCCTCTATATATACCCAACCGCCCGCACCAGGAAGCTGCCACTGGCTATAGAGTGAAATAGATCCCAGTTTGAAGTGCGAAGCGTTTTCCCAAACTGTATTACTTTGCGCTGGGAAGCCCAAACATGAAACAAACTCCGAAGTTGGTGCGCCTATCGTCCTTGTCCGATGAGCAGGCCTTGGATACCAGCTTGGTCAAAAAGTCGTTTGAATTGTTTATCCACAATCTGCTCTCGGGTGTCACAGGGAACTGGAACCCTGAACATCTCCGAAAATTGATCAAGTTCCACGTTCTGCGGGATGTTGATTCGGTATCCATCTGCTTCTCCGAACTAGATGCTGCAACTCGGTCCGAGTTGGCTCCAGGCGACAAATCCGTCATCTCATGCATCTATTGCCAAGATTTGGACGAGTTTATCGTAACATCGGTAGATATTATCCGCCTCTTGGAGCATATAGTGGATGAGAAAACCTTCAAGGTGGAGGAAAAAGGTCGGATCAGAAGAAACTTGCAAATTCTCAACCCCACAACCGTTTCGTCTAAGGATCCGGTCTTACAGACATTCTACAAGCAGTTGATGGGTATGAAAAATCCTAGAACATGCAATATACAGAAAAAGATCAAGGTATTCCCCTGGTCCTCATTGAGCCTGGCCATCAAAAAGGTTCTATCCAAATACGCCATCGTAATGCGACCAGGAGAGCTACTAAAAACCGGAAACCTTCAACAGGAGTATGTTTCGTACATTCTGCCAGTAAAAAACTCGGTATTGGATAACGCTGCAAGAATGCCGATGATCTCCCCAGAGTCTCTGCTCTATCTTGAAGACCTGTTGGAGCAAATTCAGGCGTATCAGCCACATTTTTTACCACAGGCTCAATCCCCAGAGATAAACATGATCCCCCTCTCGTACACAATGGATACTCCCATGTTCCCAATGTCCCAGACGATCCCTCATACCAGTATCTACCAGGGTTACCCCGACTTGGCAATTTCAGGGGAGGAGCCGTCGTTTGTGTCCCAGTCAATGCCAACGATTCCCGTAGTTCTTCATCCCGACGATTTCAGTTTTCCTCCAATATACTACCACGATCCACAGATATTGTCAAAGGAGACATTTGCGTTGGACTACGGAGTTTTCGTCCCGCCGAGACCAGACGAGGCGGTCGAGAAGTATACCTAGGTATATACACCATTTACAAGAGCAACTATCATTAAAGTTTATAATGCGCTTGATATATGCAAATAGTTGGCTATAGATATTTGGAGAGGTGGGCCCCCTCATGTACCTTTTTCGGTGGTCGGTTCCTTTTTAAAATTACGTATGAACCATCTGCATAAATTACCTATATATTTCTCAATTGTTTTATGCGCTCAGCATCAGATCAAGCTGAAAGCGGAGTTTAGATCTCTGTTTTAATAATCTTCCGTTGTGGAGCTTTCGATTTAACGTCATTCATTTTCCTAGTAAATACCCGTGATACCGTGTATTACGCTTATCCGGATATCTCCATCGCCCGACAATCCACGTCAAACGTACCTATCAGTGAGCCCTGGTAGAAATGCAAATCGTTGATATACCAAAACAGCTTACTAACACTTATCCATCACATACAGTTCATCCTATAATAACTATTCTAGATATCCATACAAACACTCTACTCATACCCCAAGAATTTTTTTTTTTTATAAAATTCGCCCCTAATAGCATATAACACTGTCACCCTTTTTTCGTGATCATGTGCACGTGGGCTCCCACCGCGTGCGCGCCCTTCAGATGCATCCCCAGTCGCGCATAGTCGTGTCGCGCTCGGCGATTTTTCTCTACTTCAAGTTTACTTCTTGATCCATCATCACAAGTTCAACCACCGCATCACCAACAATGTCACTGGCGCCGATCGAACAGCACTACAGTGTAAGTACCCCCATAGAAACGCCCCAAGCCAATACTAACTTCCAGGCTGCGCTCGCGACGCTCGCACGGTTGAAGGCGCACCAGATGAAGGACGTCGCGCGTGCGATAGGGTTGGCGACACTGGGGCGCAAGGCCGACTTGGCAGAGCGGCTCCAGGCCCATGTGCAAACAGCATACGCAAAGGCGGATGTTGCACTCGTCGAGGCCGCACATACACTCTTCCACCAGGCAAGTTCCGGTGCACCGCTCCCTAACCACCAGGACTTGTACAACGCGCCCCGCGCCGGGCGTGCACTTCCAGTGGGGTACGCGGCGGGGCCTTCGCACTCCACAAACATCTCACAAAGTGGGGTTCAGTACGGCGTCGCCGCAACCGTGGCCCCGCCGGCAGCACCCGCCCCCAAGAAGCGCATGCCCGCGCCCGTTGCGCCTGCGATGTGCTTTCAGCCCAGCCCGTTCTACCGCCTCAAGCGCATGCTCCATGGTTCACCCATCCTCGCGGTGAGCGCGCCTGAAACCCGTGGCACCGCGAAGCTTGACTTTGTCATCAGCACCCAGGAGCAAGAACTTCTCGCTGCAGGGCCGCATGTGCAACTTCTCGCGTTCTGCGCCGCACGCGTCGCTGGCGCGCCACACGCGCTCCTCCAGTTCCCACACCCGCTCGAGCTTCACCTCAACGGGGAACTTATCAAGGACAACGTAAAGGGAATCAAGAACCGTCCGGGGACATCGCGCCCCGCGAACCTCACACCATACTACCGCGCAGCTCCGTTCACCAACGTGTTTGAAATGGTCTACGCCTTCACCAAGACCGATTTCTACGTGTCGTTCTACATCGTCGAGCGCTTCAGTGCGGAACATGCATTGGCGCAGGTCACCATGCGCGCGCCAATACCTGTGCAGCACACCGTGCAAAAAATCCGTGGTGAGTATGCGAACAGCGACGACGAGATCACCGAGGTGTCTGCGACCTTGTCACTCAAGTGTCCGCTCCTGTACATGCGAATGCAGACGCCGTGTAAGTCATTGTTCTGCCAGCACATTCAATGTTTTGATGGACTCTCGTTCTTGCAGTTACAGGAGCAGGTTCCCACGTGGCAGTGTCCGATCTGTTCGAGTCAAATCAAGTATGAAGACCTCGCGGTGTGTGAGTATATGGGTCAGGTGTTGAAGGAGACGGGAGAGGACGATGAAGTGGTGGATTTGGCTGAGGATGGAGGGTGGAAGGTTAGACGTGAAGCGAGTGAGGGGGGCGACACGAAACCGAAGGAGCTGGGCCGAGCGAAAACAGATGCAAATAATGCAAATAATGCAAATAGTGCAAATAAGGATGCAGATATGAAGGATGAGTTACCAGCGGCGAATGCGGATATGAGTATTTCAAAGGACATCGAGGTGATTTCATTGGATAGCGATAGTGAGGAGGAGAGCGAGCCGGTTGTAAAGGCAGAGCCGAAATCAGCTGCTAAGTCGACCGTGACGCTAGCTGAGAAATCCGAAGAGAGGACAAAACCGGTGTCAAATACTCACGATCTAAATGAAGGTCCGACCTCGGATGCGGCCGTCAATACAAATGTGGTGTTGACGACCGAGCGCCCGGCACATGAGAATACAATAAATTCAAATCCTACTCCATCTCCAAATTCAAATTCTATTCCAGGCGCTAGCATGCCTCTCCCAAGCCCGTACCCAACTACGAATGCGGCCATCAGCCCCCATCGATACGTGACTGCAAACCCTTCACATGCTGCTGTTTCCCAGACTGATGCCCACCCGACTGCGTATCCACATCAAACTCAATATCCCAGCCCTCACTCTAATGCGAGTGTGGCGGATCCGCAACGCAATCCCCACCCTCAAAATGTTAGCCAGAGTCATTCTCACCAAAGTGCAAAACGGACCCATTCTCACCACTTGCACAGCATAAATCCTCTGCAAAGCTCCGGAAATCCCCAAACAATACCAGCCCATACCCATCAATCGGCTACCAACGGGCACGAGTTTCCATTAGATTCCTCCCAGCTGCCGCTGCCGGGTCTTGCCGACCAGTATGTATCGTTCAGAAATCTCCACCAACGGCAGCTTCAAGCGCTGGACAGCCTCAATGGCATTCCCTCGCATATTCCGTCATTGCAGATTCGTGTGGGGCACACGCAAATCGTGCCAAATGGCAGAACTCCTCAGCCGTTGAGTCGGCCACCTCTTGGGCCCAAGGCTGTGAGCTCTCAGGCTCAACCAGCGATTGTGAACAAGCGCGTTCTGATGAATTCAGATGTGAGCCATAAACCTCTGAATTCAAAAGCTTCTACAAATACTTCCACAAACACTTCCACGGGCCCTATCACTAATGCAACCGTAAATACCACTGCAATTGCAACTGCAGATGCAAATGCAAATGGCTTTGAAGGTTCGCCTTCTCCCCCACAACGCATCTCGTGGCTCTTCCCGCCGGTACCAACGCCGCCTACGCGAACTGTCTCTCTTACGGGCGGGACCATACCCCGTGGCCCACCCGCCTCGCTGCCCAGCCTTTTCAGAGCTAACACGTCTAGCTCGCTCGCGCCGTCGCACGACGCGACGCGCAGCTTGTTCCGTAACACAGACGCGGTGCCACAAGCAAGCGTACCAAACGGATCGTTAGGCCCACGGCCAAGCTCGGGACCACCGCCGCTTAATATTAGCGGTTTCACAGGTCAGGACGTGTTGGGTATCACCCGTACAGAGCCGGAGAAGCTCCCAGGGACAGCTTCAAAGTTTCCGGCCTTGAAGATTCCTCCGAAATTCGTCGTTCCGGGAGCTACTCCGGTGACTACAGCTACAAACGGTACTTTGAGTCTGTCGAACGCGAAGAATTCCGTAGCGAGTCTCTCCTCGGGTTCTCCAGTGGCAAGTTATTCTGCGGTCTCCCTTTCGACGATCAAAGCTGTACAGTATCAACTGACCGCTAAGAACGTTGTTCAACCTGTCACTAACTCTACGGCCAATTCCACCCAAAAGATGACCCCAATGGCCAACATATCCGATACTCTCCAAAACGCCACCACCCCGGTTGGTACCTCCCCGAAGATTCCCACTCCGGCAAGCCCTGCCCAAGAAGCTACCACTCCTGGTGTGACTCTAAAGGTATCCACTCCCGTCAATATGGTTCAGCCTTTGAGTTCCCGGTCTGTAACCTCTATTACCCAAAGTCTGGCCTCGTCCAATCAGGTACCACAACTACTGGCCGTCCCTCTGACGACTCACTCCTCTTCCACCCCAACGCTTGAGTCGTCGCCATCCCTCCCAAAGCTCAACCTTTCGTGGTCTGAAAACAACGTGCTCCAGCTGGCGTCGCGGTTCTCCCCGTCACGCTTTGGCCCAGTGCCAGACGACAGCACACCCCTTACCAAATTGTATCTCAACGGTGCTTCGAAACAGTCCACGTTCCAGAAGTATCCCCACATTCCCGTCATTCCACGATTCAAAAGTAGCTTGGTCGAGTCGCCGAAGCGGAAGCACTCTGAGGAGGCGCATTCACCAGCAAAGCGCACTCCCGTGGCTGGTCTGGATGATGTTGAGGTGATTGACTTGTGCTGGTCCGATAACGAGTGAACTGGTATTGGTAGCAAGCGATACGTTAGGTAACCAATGAGGGTTAATTACCTTGTCACGTTGTCGGTTTATATACGAATAAATGGCTAACATAAAAAGGTTAGGAATAGCTCGAGTCGCACATATGGTCGTTGTACTAGTGGCGTTAATGTTGAAACCCCCCACCTGTAAAATTCGTTTAGAGTATCCGGGAATGAAAGACATTAATGGGGGGTAAGGATTTATCTCAAAATTGAGTAAGTCCCTGGGACATAAGTCCGAGCACTCGTAAATTACGCGGATGACCTATAAAGGGCCGTTATGATAATCACACGAATGACCTATGGAGGATCTTTATGGGAAATAAGACGCTGGTATCGAACTGGAGGTGGAAAACTACAACGGCCAAAATTTGACACTTGTCTCTGGTAACTCACATGTCGATCCTAGGCCCTCACTTCATTTGCTCTTTCTTAACTTTTTGATAAACCTTCATTTCTCTATAGTAACTCTCACACAAATGGAATCAAGGTTCCGGTGCTCTTTTTAAATACATTGTACCTCTGTCCAAAAAACTGGACCAAATACCGCTCCTCCACTTCAATGCGCCTGTTGAAGAAGCGCCAGAGAACTACGGCAAACCCGGCCAAACACACTGGGTTGAGCAACATGAGCTGGGTCCCAATAGCCCACCAGTAGAACCCTGCATAGCTTGGGTGTCTAGAGAAACGGTACACCCCATCGGTTACCAAGGTATGGCTGTTCTTCTTCTCCACGGCAATGAGGTGGGAGAAAGATCTCCCGGCCGTGGCCATCGCCTGGTACCGCAACACCTGGCCCGCCACCACCAAAACAAACCCAATAGTTGTCACATAGGGGTGGGAAATCTTGAACTGGGGGAAAAAGTAGTGTTCGATCATAGCCTCAGCGAGCGCACAGGCGTGAGCAGCGGTGTAGGCCAGGCCATTGGAGTACAATAAGAACGAGTCCGCCACCACCTTGTCCGCGTTGTATCGGGCCGTCACATAGTATTCTAGAAAGTGGAAAACAGCTAGGAAGCCTAGGTAGAGATTCAAAGTCTTAAAACGGAAGTAAGGAAGCAGCGTGATGGATACTCCGCAGACAAGACCGAGGATGGCAGCCGTAAGCGACACCTCATCGAGCGGATTCTCCCTGATATCGGGGTGGACATCAAGGTCTATTTCAGATTCACCGTCACTCATATAAAGGAAAGTGTGTCGGTGCTAAAAGGATATATTTGTCAATGTTAAAAGGATATGTTTATCGATGTTAAAAAGGGGAAATATGGCGAGCAGCTCGGGAGAATATATACCCAGACTGGATCAAGACAGTTCCAAATGCAATTGCCTAATCGGGATGGCCAATGAGCCGCAGGGCTCGTGACGATTTTCACTCTCCCGGGATGAGGACGATTTCTACACTGCTAATACGGCGATACTATCAACGGGATGCAATTACTATAATACAAAAGGGGGGTGGATATGGAGTTTAAGCAAGGGGTCAGCCACGGACAATGGGGAAGGCTTGCAACCGCGAAAACTCCGCATTAGGCAGTGGAAAAGAGGGGAGGTCTCTAGTTGTTGGTTCTAAATCTGTAGCCACAGGATGTACACGTGTAGAACACCGTAGCACCTTCATCGGCGGACCTGAGTTGCAAGGTGTGGTACTGCATTTCCTCGTTCCCGCACTGTGGACACTTCTCCTTGATGGTGGCACCCTCTTCCAACTCACCGGATTCCAAGGAGGTCTTTACCACCGATTTCTTGGATTTCAAAGCCGAGGGAAAGGCATCGTCCGCAGACTTCGTCACGACGCTCAAGTTTTCAAAGTTCTTGGAATGGTACGCCTTGCCACATAAAGCACAGTCCAAGGTCTTCTTGTCGGTAACAGAGTCGAGCAAGTTACCGCAATCGGTGCAGAAAATCAAGGAGCCAACAACGGACATAGTAAGATGGGGTGGGTATAAGATGTGATCCAAACTATCTCGTTTGTTAAATTTTTTTAATCTTTTTTTTTTTCACCTGTATGTAAGCGGTCGGTTGGGAAACGACTTACAGGGTAAGCCAGTCAGGGCATTGCCATCCGTAGGAATGCATCTTGATCCACAACTTGTAAATATGAATATGGAGCTCATATTGATATCAGAGTTTTATGAGCTTCCCCCAGAGTAGTCCCTCCGGTATCTGTAAGGGGGAGATCTAGAGCTCAATGAAGGTTTGGACAGGTCCTGCACATAGGTCTTGACTAATACACGAACTAGTTTCTGGCCGAACTTTCGTTAATTTTAATGAATTGTAAATTCGGAACTGGTGTTAGGGTCGACTTAAAGTTGGCTAAAAATGTCTAAATATATTTTTACCGAGATTATTGATCCAGGTAAGCATCCCGGATTGTCGGTATGAAAAGCTAATTAGGTGTAACAGAGGTACGACCGTATATCTCGCCCCAGAATATTTACAGCATACCATGGTCTCCTTCCGCGTTATGGAACTTTGTCAAACCCTCTTCAAAATAACAACATTAAGCCATGAAACGTTTTTGCCCATTTAGTTGATGTCATCGCCAGCTACGCCTTCTCCCCACAGAACCTCTAAGAAACCACCGCCCGGAACAGCACCTACTAACACAGCACCAGAGATTGCGGCCAAAGCTTCTGGTACCAGCTGTATTTATTCTCTGATGACTTCCCCTCAATAAAGTTTCTCCAATATAGCCTTTCTGGCATATCCGCCGGTTTTCAAACCCTCCAACTATTCCTTCCATGGCCTTCTTATCACGTGCTCCTGCACGTGAGATTTACGTCCACGAAAAATTCACGCGCTGGTGGCACAATAAAACAAATCAAGCCGCAAACACCCTCCGATCTGCTCCTGAACCCATAAAACACACGCTACAATGGAGATGCCAGACCTTTCCAACGCCATTATGGCGCAAGATGAGATGGGAAGACCGTTCATTATTGTGCGCGACCAGGGGAAGAAGAAGAGAGCGCACGGGATCGAAGCCACCAAGTCGCACATTCTTGCCGCCCGCGAGGTTGCCAGCATCGTCAAAACGTCCTTGGGCCCGCGCGGGTTAGACAAGATCTTGATCTCAACCGACGGTGAGATCACCATCACCAACGACGGTGCAACCATTCTTTCGCAGATGGACTTGGACAACCAGATTGCCAAGTTGCTCGTGGAGTTGTCCAAGTCGCAGGACGACGAGATCGGAGACGGGACCACCGGTGTGGTTGTACTTGCGGGCGCACTTCTCGACCAGGCGCTCGAGCTTATCGAGAAGGGGATCCATCCGATCAAGATTGCCAATGGGTTCGAGGAAGCCTGTAAGATCGCTGTCCAGCAGTTGGACGACATTGCCGACACCATCGATATCCAGAATGAAGCTAACGACACCAACTTGTTGAAGGCGGCCAAGACCTCTTTGGGGTCCAAGATCGTGTCCAAGTGTCACGACCAATTCGCGCAGATGGCGGTGGACGCCGTGTTGACCGTCGCGGACTTTGAGCACAAGACCGTGGACTTTGAGTTGATCAAGATGGAGGGTAAGGTCGGGGGTGCCCTCAAGGACTCCCAGTTGATCAAGGGGGTGATTCTAGACAAGGACTTTTCGCATCCACAGATGCCAAAGCGCGTGGAAAATGCCAAGTTGGCCATCTTGACCTGTCCGTTCGAGCCACCAAAGCCAAAGACCAAGCACAAGTTGGATATCTCGTCGGTGGATGAGTTCAAGAAGTTGCAGACTTACGAGCACGAGGTGTTTACCCAGATGATCCAGCAGGTGAAGGACTCCGGCGCCAATATGGTGATCTGTCAATGGGGTTTCGACGACGAAGCCAACCACTTGTTGTTGCAGAACCATCTCCCAGCCGTCAGATGGGTCGGTGGAAGCGAGTTGGAATTGATTGCTATCGCCACCAACGGGAGAATTGTGCCAAGGTTCGAGGACTTGACCACAGCGAAACTCGGTGAGGCCGGTGTGGTGCGCGAGTTGGAGTTTGGGACCACCCGTGACCGCATGTTGGTGATTGAAAACTGCGCCAATTCTAAGGCATGTACTGCCTTCATCAGAGGGTCCAACAAGATGATCGTAGACGAGTCGATCAGAGCATTGCACGACTCCATCTGTGTGGTGCGTAACTTGATCAAGGACAACAGAGTCGTGTACGGTGGCGGTGCTGCCGAAATCACCGCCTCCATAGCCGTCTCGGAAGCTGCCGACAAGCAGAGCGGGATCTCGCAGTATGCGTTCCGCGCGTTCGCCAACGCATTGGATGCGATTCCTATGGCGCTTGCCGAAAACTCTGGGTTGGACCCGATCAACGCCTTAACCGCCATCAAGGCCAAGCAGGTCAAGGAGCGGAACCCGAACTTGGGAGTGGACTGCTTGGGCAAGGGCACCAACGACATGAAGGAGTTGTTTGTCATTGACCCGCTCATCGGCAAAAAGCAGCAGTTGATCTTGGCCACTCAGTTGTGCAGAATGTTGTTGAAGATCAACGACGTGATCATCAGCGGAAAGGACGAATACTGATAGAGGAGCCAGCTCCGTGTACTTATAATTTTTTTTTGTTATCAGCCTTACATTGTGAAGCAATGCGGGTAAATTCTTGTGAGAAACGAGCCTGTAGATTGCGGTCTAGGGTTGATCTATTTGGTCGCTACATATTCCAATACGATTTGTGGTGCTGATGGCGCTCATGGTACATCACAAGCTCAAACTACACCAATGGAGTGTTTGGTTATTGGATCAACACTATGCGGGGCAATGTTCGTATTAGGGTCTAGGGCTTTACTTGGTTATACTAAACGACAATGATTGTAGAAACCCGAAACCGTCAAAGAGGCAAATGAGTTGCAATACACCTTAGTGTTTCTCCTTTCTGGTTAAACCCTGCATTTGTAAGCCATTAAAATTTTTGCTTTTGTTAAGCCCCTCGGCCATTTTGTTCTATGAACGTTCCCTGTATATATAGCCAAGCATGTACACAGCCTTGATGCCGAGCGTCCCGAGGCTGGTTCTTCGCGATACAACTCATAATTATTACTTCTCATGGGTATTTAGAAATTTCTGAAGCTCAATAACCTGCCTTTATGAGTAATTTACTGTTATTTTTAAATACAGAATATGTAGACTTATAATCCCACTATCAATCCTTGCTTGAGCATCACCAGCATAGCCTGCGCCCTCCCGATCTTACTCTACGACTTATTCATATGTTTGACAAGTGTATTTAAATACCTAATCAGTAGAGAACTGGCCGGTGCTTCCCAACCGCAGTGATTAGCCGATTCAGCTCACCGTATATTGTTTCCAATATTATTCACCCACCGTCTGTTCTTCTCTTGCGCCCCGGTCGTGTCTCACCCACCCCCCCTCCCAGTCTCTTGTCAGGCTCTATCGGATAACGTATTTCTGCCACCCCGTCAACCTCTCTACCACTCCCAATTGCAACCACAACCAAAATGGCATCAATCAACACACCAGCCGTGGTGATGGGTACGTACGATTACCAGCCTATTATCAATCAATACTAACATCCCGCAGACAAGTACGTGGTAGTGTCCCTTTTTGGCCTTATCGAGGCATCCCAATGGCACTTACTAACCCCTTTAGCGGTACCGGTTTAACCAAGTTGGGTTTGGCCGGTAACGATTCGCCATCCTTCGTTTTCCCAACCACAATTGCCACACGCTCGACCTCTGCGTCGTCCAAACCTTCGAAGCTGACGTACCTCTCGGGGAAATCGTCCAACGTGGCCTCCAAGCGCGGCACAGAGGACTTGGACTTTTTCATCGGTGACGAGGCGCTCAGTGCGGCGAATGGCCCGAACTATAGTTTATCGTATCCAATTAGGCACGGGCAGATCGATAATTGGGACCACATGGAGCGGTTCTGGGAAAGCTCCATTTTCAAGTACTTGAGATGCGAGCCGGAAGACCACTACTTCCTCATGACCGAACCGCCGTTGAATCCGCCGGAAAACAGAGAAAACTTGGCGGAAATCATGTTTGAGTCGTTCAACTGCGCCGGTTTATATATTGCGGTGCAGGCGGTGTTGGCGTTGGCGGCCTCCTGGACGAGCTCCAAGGTGCAAGACAGATCGTTGACCGGGACGGTGATCGACTCTGGTGACGGTGTGACGCACGTTATTCCCGTGGCTGAAGGCTATGTCATTGGCTCTGCAATCAAAAACATCCCGATTGCGGGACGTGACATTACGTTGTTCATCCAGTCGCTCCTCAGAGACAGAGGCGAGTCCGATACCTCGTTGAGAACGGCCGAGAAAATCAAGCAGGACTTCTGCTACGTGTGCCCGGACATTGTCAAGGAGTTCACCAAGTTCGACTCGCACCCAGACAAGTTTGCGCAGTATATGGTAGAGACGACCCAGCAGCGGAAGGTGGTGGACGTGGGCTATGAGCGTTTCCTTGCTCCGGAAATCTTCTTCAACCCAGAAATCGCGTCCTCTGACTTTCTCACCCCACTTCCAACCGTGGTCGACCAAGTCATCCAGGCGTCGCCGATCGACGTTAGAAAGGGCTTGTACAAGAACATTGTGCTTTCCGGGGGTTCCACCATGTTCAAGGACTTTGGGCGCCGTTTGCAGCGCGACATCAAGGACATTGTCAAGGAGCGCATCCAGTTAAGCGAGAGATTGTCCGGCTCCAAGAGCACCGGTGTGGATGTGAATGTTATTTCCCACAGAAGACAGAGAAATGCCGTCTGGTTCGGAGGCTCCTTGTTGGCCCAAACTGCAGAGTTCAAGAGCTACTGTCACACCAAGCAGGACTACGATGAGTACGGGCCAAACATTGTCCGTAACTTCTCCTTGTTTGGTGTACCATAGTTGTACGTGTACACATTTTGATTTGAACTATAATTTGTAGGTAAATAGAGGAGATGCATATCCAGTCAGTGGGAGCTGATCGGAAATAGGGCACTAGCGCTGATCTTGGGGAGTTACGCATTGGCGAAGCTCAAAGGTTAATTGTCGTATCAAAAGATATGCATGTGATACACAATAGCTATCACCCAAGACAGTGTGTATGCACCCATACTTCGTATTGTCATGTTGAAGTTTTGTTTATTCTGTTCTAATAAAGCCCATTCTGGCCCCCATCTTATACCCTTAATGGCCGACCGCGCCGCACTGCGCTTCCAGCCTGTAGATTAGCGGTACAACATTACATAAAAATTTCCACCCTCTATTTTCTATTCTTGTCAAACAGGTAGCTATGCCCAAACTTCTCGTCTCGGAGCAGCTTTCCACGCTTATATCTCAATCTAACCTTTCCGAAGATGCTAAGGAGGCATTGAAGACCAAAGACTACATCACCCACAGTGAGCTCTTTGAGTTTTACAAATCCCAATCGCCAACACCAGCCTTCGCTGACTTGTTGAAATCCACATCCGTATACAAGCCGGCAAAGATTGTTGAAGAGGTTCCAAAGACTAAAGAGTACTTGAAAACAATGCGGCAGTTGCGTTTGAGAAAGGAAGAGGAAGACTACCAGCGGTTGGTCAATCCACACGTCTCCACCTACGATCAGAACTCGCTCAGAGAGGACGCCCCACTTACCCCGGCGCAGGCAACCAAGGAGCTCAAATCCCAAATAACCACCATTATTAATATCTTGTTGAGCGTAGGCTCGGTGGTTTACGCGATTTGGTACTGGACCAACACTTCGTGGAAGTTGAACGACGCCTACAGGGTGCTACTATGCTTATTCTTTGGTATTCTTGTATTGGTGGCCGAGGTGGTAGTCTTCAACGGTTACTTAACCAAGATTGACGATGCAAAGAAGACGGAAAGGCGAAAAAAGGAGGTCAAAAGCGTGGTGGAGACGTATGAAATCGGCAAGCTGGTTTATAAGCAAAAGTAACTGGGGGAGGTGCCTGGCTTTTGCGAGCCCTCGTTATCTCCCAGTAACGGAGATAAGAGGAGGCGGCGGCTTCATATCTTCGAATGCTACGCCTCTCCTACGGTGCAGCGAGATTACGGCCAAGTCCCTAGAAATAGACGTTAGTGGTTGATGCACAACTAGTTCGCGGTAGTACTCACTCTAACATCAACGTCTTGTAGTAACTCCACTTGACGATGACCATGGCAATCCGCACAAAGTTGAAATTGGGCCATAGCACATCCACGAACTCAATCGTGGAGTTGTAGTTGGACTGCCACAACATAAAGTCGCTCAAACGGGTGTGGCCGCTGGTTCTGATCAAAATGTCCACATGGGGGGAGTCTGCGCCGAAATACATGTTGTCGTACAATACTTTCTGGTCAATTTCATCAATAGAGAGCTCACCCTTGTCCACTTTATGGAGCACGGTCTTGATGGAATTGGCGATGTCGTCGCGGGACGTGTATGGAAAGCAGACATTGAGGGTGTACGTATACTCCTTGGAGGAAGCATCCTCGATCCGCATGAGATCCGTGAGGATGTCCTCGGGAATCATACCCTTGTTTCCGATAATCCTGATTCTCAAGCCTTCCTTGCCCGTGAAGTTTCTATTCGTTAGTATTGCGGCTTGGAGAGGCCATAGGGGTAGTCTTACGAATCGTTTAAAGTCTGGAGCTTCTCCCTCAACATCCCAAATAAGGTATCGATTTCGGCCTTTGGTCGGTTGAAGTTTTCGATCGAGAAGGCATATACGGTGACGGTGTCGATTCCAAACTTGTACGATGCCTCCAAAACCTGCATCTGTTAGTGTTGTATAAAGAGATCTCACTGCAGTACTTACTTTAGCGAGGGATTGGGCCCCTGCGATGTGCCCGTCTTTCAATTGCAAGTTGTTTTGTTTGGCAAATCTTCTGTTTCCATCCATAATGAGTGCAATATGTTTCGGGACTGGGCCGGTTCGGATGATGTGGGTAAGAACCCGCTGCGCAAATTCGGCGGCATATTTCAAAAGGAACGAATGGTCAAAGGTGCGGAAAAGCCATGAACGGGTCATTTTACAGTGGTTCAAAGGTATGATTAGTTGGGCCTGGGATATTGAAAGGGTAACTGAATTAATGGAAAGAGAGTTAGTTAGAAATGGTAACGCGGCGGCTAATAAATAGCAAAACGGTTGCCTCTGCAAAACGGTCTCTTGTGGCAGGAACGCACCTCGTTACACGCGGTGGTATCCAGGACGACTCTGGTGCCATTTTCATGTGCAAAATTAGCACTGAGGCAATGCTTATCATAAAGGATTAAAATTTTGATCAAATGGAGCTATGTTTTATATATGGTAATTTGCGATAAATTTGGCTGGTCTGGAAACTTCTCCAGTTAAATTTTCGTAAGTTACAAACGTTAACGTGGTTTCTGTGTCTACTATTACCGCGTAGACTGAATATACTTAATTGGTTAATTGATTGGCTAAATCCTTGAAGTCTGGAGATTCAGTTCCTTATTTGACCATTTTCGATTAAGTGTTGATACTTTGTAATAAGCATCGTCTCAGTACTAATTTTTCATGTGAAAGTAGCCCTGAGTCGTCCTAGGATACTGCGTTTCCCATTATTCTATATTTCAATACCAAACCATAAAAAATATCCACCTCTCGGAGTAAGGGGTTAAGCTACGCTAAAATTACAATTAGTTGGAGCCCACTAGTGTAATCCCAAAATCTTTTGGTTATTTATACCATAGTCACTTACAAAACTGTTTCCACAGAGCTATCTGAAAAATGCGTACAAACACGCATCAGACAAGATTTGGTTACCCCTATATTCACAAGCCAAAGCATCTGAGGCGCATTAGTTATATATCCAACCCGATCCCCTTCCAACCTAGTATTTTCAGTAAATATCTTAACTTGCTCCTAAAGCATGTAATCATGGCTAAATATTTAAGTTGCGAATTATCGTCACTATGATTGCTACGGCCGATATAGCCACTCTTTGGTTTCCACACCGCCGATATTATGGTTTAGACGAATACAATTAGCTTCCTTAGCCTCCCGGTATATCACATGCTTTTCCTGGATGCCCACTTGGCTTCGAGTTCGTGTTATGCACCTGCTCGCGCCGCGTTACCTGCCAAATCGGGAAACTCCCATATACCCACAGATCCGGCAGACAAAACTTTAGCGCTACATCTGTCAGATCACACCAACCTCCTCATTTCAACCACCAATGTCCTCCAAGATGAATAGAAGACCGGTACCATCGTCCACCGTTTCTGCCTCCTCGGTAGCTACTGACAACTCAGTTTCGGACTCGCGCAAGCGCCAGTCGAGACGCGACGATGCGATCAGACGCAAAATCGAAAGCGACTTGAACAAGAAAAGACCCGTCCAGACGCCCACCAAGAAGCATAGAAAGGCAGATCCCGGTACGGTCTTATCCTTGAAACCATCCGAGCCGATCATCTGCAAGCCGTCTGCCACTGTCTACGAGGTGGCCCAGTTAATGAGCGCCAAGCGCGAGAACTGCATTCTTGTGGTTGATGAGTACGAGAACCAGTTACGCGGGATCTTCACCGCCAAAGACTTGGCATTCAGAGTCGTCGGAAAGGGCTTGAAGGCTACCGCCGTCACCATCGACCAAATCATGACCCCAAACCCCATGTGTGCCACCACCGCCACAGCCGCCTCGGAAGCCTTGAACTTGATGGTGCTGAAAGGCTTCAGGCACTTGCCGGTTTTGGACGACGTCAGTCGCATTGTGGGTGTGTTGGACATTACCAAGTGCTACAACGAGGCAATGGTGAAGTTGGAGCGGATGTACCAGTCGTCCAAGAAGTTGTATGACGCGTTGGACTCGGTCAACAGCGAGATGGGCATGGGCCAGCAGCCGTTAGAAGTTTTGAACTACTTTGAAAACTTAAAGACCAAGATGAACGGGCCCACGTTAGAGACGGTCCTTGATGAAAAGGCCGTTCCGGTGTACGTGAACGTCAAGTCTTCGGTCTACGAAGCCACTGTGTTGATGAAGGAGCACCACACGACCGCGGTTTTGGTCAGAGACGGTGACGACTCCCAGGTGAGCGGGATCTTCACCTCCAAGGATGTGGTTTTGAGGGTGATTGCCGCTGGGTTGGACCCGAAAACCGTCTCTGTTATCCGAGTCATGACCCCGCAGCCGGACGTCTCGGACAAGGGCGTGTCAATTCAGGCGGCATTGAGAAAGATGTTTGAGGGCCACTTCTTGAACTTGCCAGTGACCGAGGATGGCGAAATCATCGGGATCGTCGAGGTGTTGAAGTTGACCTATGCCACCCTACACCAGATCAAGGCCATCCAGTCCAAGGACGATAACGGGAACGAAATCGAGGGACCTGCCTGGAACCGCTTCTGGACCGGTTTTGACAACGACCTCGACTCCGACTCCGTCCACTCCGACTCCATGCTCGATATCCCGGAAGTTACCCAGTCTGAGCTCAACAGTTTCAACATCAACGACCTCGGGCCGTCCGACTCCATCTCCTTGAACGGACGTTCCAATTTGAACCCGGGCTACGAAAAGGAACAGGTGGAGCACGTTCCGTATGCCTTCAAGTTCAAGTCTCCAATCGGCAGAGTCCACAGGATTAGCTTGAAACCCGTGGACGGTGTAGACGCACTTAGAGAGCTCATCACCTCCAAATTGGGCCTGCAGGACTTTTCTGTGCTTTCCGTCTATAGCTTGAGCTCCGACGCTGAGGGCGAAGCCACCGGGAGGACTGAGGATATCCGGGGTAATTTTGCCATTTCTTACGTCGACGACGAGGGCGACATCGTAGCCATCACCTCCAACCAGGACTTGATCGACTGCGTGTTGATCAACAAACGGCAGGCGAACGAGAAAGCCGATTTGTACATCCACAACCCCCATGCCTCTAGCAATTTGATTTACTGCAACACCCCAGCCGCCAAGCACGCGCCAAAGAACGATTCGAGGGGCGGTGCTGAATTCATTCCAGGTGTGGCCAACGAGGTCTTGCTCTCGGGCGCTTTGTTAGCGTTGGCTACGTCTATTGTGATTGTCTTCTCCCTCGGCCGGAAGTAGAGAGGGGGGGTGAATGAGCTTGCATGCTTTTGTGAGTTCTGGGTGTTAGAAGGGGTAGGTATGCTCTTTCCATCGGTGGTTGTGCAGGATTTGGTCCTCCCATGGCATGAAGGGCTGATGATGCATCGTACATATGTAATTTAACGAAATACGAAAGAACTTGTAGAAGTGCAAGCGGCACCAACAATGACTTACAGCATGGAGGTATGACGCTAATATCTATACGTATTGTCTGGCCAGCACACTTCCAGGCTGAATGGTGCCTGTTTCAATTGGAATAGCTGGTACACCCAGTCATTCATGCGCCAATGGTAATGCAATGATTCAGATGTCTAAATTTTTCCGTTTACAAACTAGCAGATACATTTCAACTTTTGTCACGTAAATTCAAGTCCCACTACCGCATCAGTCAAAGGAAAACGACATCCGTTTCAACAGTGATTACTCCCGCCCAAGAACATCTGACGGGTGGAGCTTCCGGTTCATTACTCGGTAAATCAGCTACACTTCCCAAAACATTATTGATTGAAACCTCTCTAAAGATACTTCCTGCGCCCTACGCAATAGTAGCGTACTCCATTTCGTTGGAGTTTTCGTACTCATACATGTCCAAGGCCACGACAGCACTGTCTCTGACCACTTCGTCTTCGTCCTCCAAGAAAGACTTCAAGACTGGGAGGACCTCATCGGTAGCAATCGCCCCCAAGGCCTCAGCTGCCTCGTGTCTGACCATCCCAGCCTCAGACTTGTCTTGCAACACCTTGATCAAGGATGGGACAGTGACGGGGTTGCATATCTGGCCAAACACGTACGCAATTTCGTGCTTGAACAACGCAGAAGGATCGGCAAACCCAGAGGCCAACGCCAAGCAGGCCTCGTCGGTGCTGATGTCTCTCAAGCGGAACATGGCTCTGTATCTCTCGAACAACGGCTTGTCCTGGTCGTTCAAGATGTTCTGCAACTTTTCAATCTTGTAGTCCTGGTCGATGGACAATGGAGGTGCTGGATCTACGGATGAGTAAGCCGACTTTTCCAAGTTCTCCTGCTTGAACTCTTCGCTGGTTTCGTAGTTAATCTTCGCAATCGCCAACTCACAGGTCTGTCTGATCTCAATGAGCGGGTCATTCTTGAAGTATTCCTCCAACAACGGCAAGGATTCGGTGTCAATCAACGCCCCCAAGGCCTCGGCAGCCTCGTGTCTAACCATGCATTGCTGCTTGTCGTTGGCCAAGACCTCTCTCAAGTGCGGGGCGGAGTGAAGATTCTTTGACTGGCCCAAAACATAAGCAACCTCGTGCTTTAACAACTCTGAGTCATCCGCAAACGCCTCGGCAATGTATTCCACGGCGGTGTTGGCCTTTTCGCGGTTCTGCTTGAACTCTTCACCGATGCACTTCAAGTTGAACAACGCGCGGAACCTGAGCGCCAAGGAGGAGTCCCCAGACTTGTTGACCAAAATGTCTCTTAATTGTTCCAAGGATGCGGCGTCGACATCGACTTCAGCAGGTTTTTCAGCGCTCATGATGTGTATAAAAGGGTTGGAGAGGAAAAGAAAGAGTAGAGATTAATGGTACGATTGGAATTTTTCAAGCACCGGAACAATTTTTTTTTCCGTTTCTTTTTTTGATATGCATGCGATACAGGAGAAGCCAAGGCCAGACTCTGGTAATCTATATGGAAGGAGCCGAAGCCAGGCTCTGGTAGTTTACACAGAAGAGAAACGAAAACCGTGGGGTCTAATGATGAAACTGTTAACTAAATCATTTACTCTTGGATGGAACAAGTTCCGGGACATGGTTTGGCCTTCAGAGCTACTGCGCGAAAGACTAAGGATATGCACATGCTGGTGAAGCGGCGTGCATCTTCACATGGCTCAGGATGCGAATGTAGCTATTCAGCAACCAAATCACACTTGCAATCGTTATTAGTCAAGATTGTGCTTGAAATCTGTGGAAAGTAATGTATGTCATACGAGACAGCCCATCGTTACCGTTAATCCCGATACCAGTTGATTGTATATGAGAACCCTGCCAAATACCTCGCATCCACGATCTGTAATTTTCATGTGCACGCCGTTGAGCAATTGGGTTTGTGGGGCAACTCGCATATATCGGCAACACCAACAAGGTCGGGCTTACAAACAATATTCAGAAGAATCAGTAAACAGGGCAATAAACTGGTGGCTGGTTTAATGAACCTGTTACAATAGATCTAAAGCTGGTTACCTAGGATTGGGTCGAACTCTCAACCAGAGATTCTGGCTGAACCAAACGCTGAAAACTGGATATGCCAGATGCCGAAGGGTTTTAGAAAGATTGTTCACCAAATTGGAATTTTCTTTCAAACTTACAATGGTATTAGAAGGAGTATTGGACTAGACTGAAATCCTTTTTCAAACTTACAATGATACTAGAAAGAGTATTGGACTAGGTTGAGATCCCTTTTCGGTACTACGTAAAAGTGGATATGGCCGGAAATCTCATTATAGCATCCGTATATTTCACAGCCGGGATATGACATATCACTCTTTGATATCGCAGCCTCAAGTTTCACATCACCCTTCATATATCTCGTCCGTTGTGGCATACACTCACTTTTCGTCTCATATCCGCGTTTTCTATTCCTTAAATAAATACGAACATTCGGAACCATCCTTAGTCGTAGAGTCAGTTACACGCAACAACCCCTTCTCCGCTAACATAATAAGCCACTTCCCCATGCCGCCAGCGGCGCCCGTCTGTTCGGTGAGTCTCCGAGTGCGTGTTCGCTCCATGGCCTGTTTCATAAACTCTCCCTTCTCGGAAGAGCCGCCAATCGTCGCCAATATTTCGCTCTTTATAGCGTCGTTGTTCAACAAAAGACGCGCACAGACGACAGAAACGTCCACACGATACTTGTCGAGAAGCGTGTGAAGCTGCGACGGAGACGTGTCGGATAGCGTTGTCTGGGAAACGGCGATGATATACTGCTTAGGAGTAAACTCAGGCTCTTCGGTGGAGCGTTCCACAAGATACAGAGAAAAGGGGTCCTCCAGGGACGTTATTTCCTGGTTGGCACGGGCAAAAAGTAAATCCTCGATCTTTTCGGCGTGGTACACGGTGGTATCCAACTCCCCCAAGAGTTTGAGCCAGGATATATCGGTGGTTAACTTTCCCGTATGCTGGAGCACAATAACCACCGGGTAATCGTTCAAGATGTTAATGTACCTCCCCACCACGAGCTGATCCGGCCCATCCAACCCATAGCTCCCGGGGTTTGACGCCATCCGCCGTCTCTTTTCCGCGAGAGTCTTGGGATACGGCACGTGCCGCAACCGCAAGTCCTGGACAAAGTTCCAGCTTTGGTCATCATTGAGGAGCTTCGCAGAGACTCGATCTGCAAGGGCGGATGCATAGAGCGGTTTCAACACCTCACGCATCATGGGAGAAAAAAGCTTGGGATCAAGCGCTAGGGTTTTCGGTCTGGACTCTTTCGTGATATACTGCTCCTTGAACAACTTGGACGCTGTGGCGGCTTTGTTACTAGGGGAGGTGGCCAGGAACTGATGCCTGATGTACTCATCTGGCGGGACTACTAAGTCTTGGAACCGTGGTAGTACCGTCCGTGTCGGGATAGGAACGAGCCGCTTCATAAATGCCAGAAAATGAGGGCTTAGTATGGGAGAGTGCCTTGTATGACAAGTCTTATCGTTATATTTAAAGGCCGGCATGAGACGTCTAAAGTTTAAACCAATCCGGCAGATAAATCTATTGGAAATTTTTCGGAATGGCTCTGCACGACTTTTAAACAATCTGCTCTCTCGCTCCACACATCACTGGCCTTACCTCCACATCATCATGTCCGACGAAGAAGTGTTGGACTTTGGTCTTTTCGAAGAACCGAATGATTTCCGCCCTCCCCCACCAGCTGCGCACTTTGTCACCTACGACAGGGTCTTGAAGGACGCGTCCCCAGCGCAAATCCCCCTCCGCCTTGTGGGGACCTCCCCGCTATGGGGTCACTTGTTGTGGAACGCCGGGAAGTACACTGCTAACTATATCGACGAACACGTGGAATTATCCAAGGGCAAAAAGGTCTTGGAGTTGGGTGCGGCGGCCGCTTTGCCGTCCTTAGTGTGTGGCTTGAACGGCGCCGCCAAGGTGGTGTGCACCGACTACCCAGACCCAGACTTGATTGCCAACATCCAGTACAACGTGGATCACTGCGAGGGATTGACTCTGGAGAAGGTGGTGGTCAAGGGCTATATCTGGGGGAACGACACCGCCGAGTTAACCTCTGAGATCAACGATGAAAAGTTCGACCTCATCATCTTGTCCGACTTGGTCTTCAACCATACAGAGCACTTGAAACTTTTGCAGACCTGCAAGGATTGTCTTTCCCCTGATGGAAAGTTGTTTGTTGTGTTCTCGCCTCACAGACCATGGCTCCTCGAGAACGACTTGGAGTTCTTCGAGACCGCCAAGGACTACGGCTTCAGATCCGAAAAGAACGACTTGGTGGTGTGGAAGCCGATGTTTGAGGAGGACGACGAGACTGCGGAAATTAGAGCAAGGGTCTACTCGTTCTTCTTGTACCCAGAATGGTAGAAAGTGTAAGATAGGTTCAATAAAAGAGTTAAATAGGACAAGTAATACGGGCGGTGGATTCAAATAACCAATATACGGTTAATGTATAGAACGAAGCCTGAGGAGGTTGTGAGGTTTAAAAGTAGCGGTATATAGTTAAGTGTCGCCTGGGGAATAAGTGTATTATGACAAGCACAGGGATCTGGGGGTAGAATAGAAAGGGTAAGTCATGACGAAATTTCAACGTCAAGGCTACATTTCTACGCAACAAATGTCATTGAAATCAATCCTCGCTAACATTAATTGATCCTATATTTGAGGTTCTCCACGACACATCCTTTAAAATCGGCATATTGCTTGTATTAGAGTGGGATAGATATCTCCCCATCTACACCAATCACCTCTTATCAAGTACCTAACATGTCACCCCTGTGTGGTCCAATCTCTAAACGCCTCATTAATGTCATACGCCTCGGCGCCCTCTCCAAACACCACCTCGGGCATGCGCTTGGCCAAGTCCAAAATTGTCTTGCCAAACTCGGAGTTGCACCAGGCGAACCACGGCCGTGAGTACGCCACACCACCTTTTGAATTCACGTTCACCGTTTCATGCATCAAGCCCAAGCCACCGGTGGTTTTTTTGAGCATTTCCAAGTTTTCCGCAATCTCTTCTGCGTTATCCGACGTCCGGATGCGCATAAGCGCCGCCATAGGCCACGCACTGTGGATTCCGACATGGGGGCCACCGATGGCCTCAAAGTACGATCCTGTCTGGTAGTACGGGTTTCCCCGCTTGCTGAGCACCATCTTGCGGGTATTTTGATACACGGTATCGGACCTGTCGAGGAAACCGAGGTCCGGAAGCGACAAAAGAGAAGGAATGTTGGCATCATCCATGTGCACCGTGCCGCCAAACCCGTCCACTTCATAGGCAAACACCTCACCAAAGACAGGGTGGTTCACCACTGCGTGGTCATAGATCCCCTGGCGGATCGTCTGGGCAAACTTCTGACACGCAGTAACGATCTTTGACACCTTCTCTGATTTTGACGCCTCTCTCAACATATCGGCCGTTTTAGTAAGCTCCACAGCCATGTGCGCGTTGGCGGGGACAAAGAGCTGCAAAATACACGCATCGTCAGAAGGCCTAAAGGCAGATCTGACCAATCCCGTGCCATAGTTGACAGGGTTTCCTGTCCCGGCAAGCGGTAATGTCTCTGAACCGATGTTGGTATCCCTCTGGAAGGTGTAGTAGAACGGATTGACCGCTCCATTTTCGTCGTAGGTCGCTACCGACTGGCGCGTGAGTACCTTCAACACCGTTTCCAAGGCCCTGAGCCACTCCTCCGTCACAAATGAGGCATCGCCAGTGCTGGCGTAATACTCGTTACTGAGAGTCAAGAACGACGCAAGCGAGTCGAGCTCCCATTTGCACTCAAACACAACCTTCCAGGGAACTTTAGGGAACACTTTGTCCGTCGAAGGCTTAGAGGGCTCTAACCCTGACCTCACAGGGGGTTGGAAGGCGTTGCAATATGGGCTGTTAAGCACAAATTGTGTCTGGGTAGCGATAGCGCTACGAATCAACTTCAGCAACGCCGGGTCGTAACGTGCAAGTGGTTGGTAGACCGAGAGCTGTCGCGCCGCGTCTCTGAGCCACTCCGCGTGGATGTCCCCGGTGACAATAAACGCCTCCGCCTCGGTTTTCCACAAAACAGTCGTGTCTAGGGTGTTTGGCAAGCAGTTTTCCACCAACCGCGCCAAATCCAGGTCGGGGATGCGCGAAACCAAGTCCGCAACCACCTTTTCCACCGCTTCCGAGGTGAAGGTCCGGCACCGCTCATCGGGTCTCATGTACGGCAACTCCAACGGCCCGTCGCTGTATGGGCCATGACGGGCTTGGGAATAATCCACGTAGTCAGGGCACGACTTGAAGTTGGAAAAAAAGGAGTTTGGCTTTGGTTTGTGCTCCGGCGCGGTCTTCTTTCCCTTGAACGGCGGTACCCGTGGAGCAACTTTGTTCATGTTCAGAACGTTATTTTTAAACGCAAATTTGTCTTTTGGCTGGACAGGCACAACTTGTGGTCTTTCCTCCCGTTCCTCAATGTTCAGATGGACGAACACATATACGATGGTCGCGAGCACCGCAAGCCACGCCGCCACGCTGAGCGGACGATACCGTTGGCCTCTGATCACCACCCAGCGGCGTTGTCTGTCAAATTGGATCATAATTTAACTGGTTCTTTAGAGGGATTAAATGGAAATAGGCGGTTTATGGATGATTTGTACGTTAATAGGGAGAACCATTGTAATCGTGACAGCTGAACGTGGGGATATATCCTGCAGGGTGTATTTACCATCAGTCAGGTGACTGGGATAAGCGTGAACCGAAGATGGTCCCTTTCATCGCTTATCTCAGTCCCGGAGCGCGACTGTATTTTTAAAGCTTTTATCAGGCCAAGCCTGAGACAGATGTGAAGGAAAGGTTCTAAAAGACCGGATCACCCATGGCCCCTTTCTAAATGTAGTTTTCAAATAGCGTTTCTCCGTGAGGGCTCCGTTTCAGCGCAGGGGTCCCCTAACCCACCACTGGTGGAGATATCTAACCCCGCCGCACACCCAGTTGATGTTTCCTTACATATCCTTTATTACGCTTTAATATACAATCCTAGTCCTCACTATTGGTTAATGTACCGGGCGATGGACTCGGCTGTCAGGCTAGAAGCGGTCTTGGCGGTCGACTCGAACGCCTGTTGGTAGCGGGCCTGCAAGTCGGCATCCGTCTTAGCGGTAACCTCACCGGCTCTGTCTTCCGGGAAGGTGTACACTCTCAGCGGGCCTTCGTCCTCGTCACGCGCAACCTCGCCGTCGTTCTCACCCGCCTCGACACTCTCAGTGTCGGACAAGACATCCACCTCGTCCCGGACAGGCTTTCCCTTGATGTCCAAGTCCTTCATCAACTTCAGGATCGATTTCTCCTTGCGGGCCTTTTCCTCCTCTTCCTTGTCCTTAATGATTCTTTCGCGCTCAGCTTTGTAGAACTCATTATACTCGTCCACCTTGTGGTCGACTGCATCTAAAAATTCGTCAAAGCCGTCGCCAGTGTACGCGGAAACGCCCACCACATCAAGCTGCGAGTAGAACTCCTCCAACATCAACGACATGGAGTTGACCAACGAATTCATGTACCCAGAAGATGTCCCGTCATCGTTGACCTCTGCGTCGTGTCTCAAAGCCTCCTGGAAAACCTCAAAGTCAGACATCCATTCCTTCGCAAAGTCCGCGCTCTGCACATCTGTTTTGTTGAAAACGATAATCATCGGCAACTTGGTCTTGTAGAGAATGGAGCATGCGTACAACATGTTGGAGATAAACGTGGTGGGCGACGAAGACCGTGGCGTATCAACAATGTATGCGATAATGGTCGGGAACGTGGATGCAAAC
Organism: Babjeviella inositovora NRRL Y-12698; assembly: GCF_001661335.1. Lineage (NCBI taxonomy): Eukaryota > Fungi > Ascomycota > Pichiomycetes > Serinales > Babjeviella > Babjeviella inositovora. The sequence goes on from NW_017566839.1 coordinate 1,024,600, forward strand.
GCTTCAGTTATGATAGCACCGGATGCGGACCAGATGAAACACTCGATCTGACCGGGCGTGTCGACGATCACGTTCAGAAAGCTCTCAGAACGCTTCTCCACCAACAGAATCACCTGGTCGATTTTGGTCGCAAAGAGGTTCAAGGACGTGACGATAGCCCCGTTAGGCCCAAGATTGTACTCCTCCATCACCTTCTTGTACTTGATAGAGTCGCGGATGTCGATGTTCGCGCCATAGGGCACCTTCAACACGGCGGGATCCAAGTTGATCACATACGGCGGCTCCTTCTTCGCATGCAAGTGCGAGTTCAAGCGTTGCATGAACGTGGTTTTGCCGGAGCCGGCCATTCCAATGCAGATAACAGTTGCTGGAGACATTGTGTGTGGAGTGAGAAGAGCAAAAGCAAATCCAGCAGTTTTGCTGCTGATATTTTTTTTTTTGCTCATCTTACTGTCTCACGCTGATTAAGCATGTATGTGCAGGATTTTCCGTAATGTTCTGTACGTCACCGTCCGTAGCGATTTGAAGCGAGAGGGGCAATTTTTGAATGTACATTAGGTTTTAAATTATTAGAATACTAATAAGCAGTGTAGCTATTTTTCTTGTCCAACTCTTTTCGACACAGTCGTTTTATACAAAAATTATAGAACATCGTAGGAAGTGTCGTACGTCTGGCGCACTGAATAGGCATATTCTCAGATCAAATTCTTAATATTGGAAGTGCCAGCTTTTTTTTTTTGTTTTTTTTTTATGGGGAAAGTATAATTTAAAGATTTGGTGACATTTGTCCGGCAATCAGCATTTTTTCATTCTTTGTATCAAAGGTTGAAGTCTCTCCATCAACCTCTCAATGAATACGATGGTACCTGGTTAGATATCCAGAGCTCGTTCTGTGGATAGCTACGCTCAGTTTGATGAAAAGCTGTGATCGGTGCAACGACTGTCATTACATGAGATTGCCCGTTCTCTTGTATGACATGTTATAATGTACATTTTCGCTCAGGCTGAACTGCTCTACGCAATCCTGCAAAACAAGAAATATAGTTTCGGAACCTCCCATTCTTTCACCATCAACTCCCCTTTAGTTAGGCTCTTCCATGGTAAAACGCCAAAACTCTGTCCTCGATATTATCAAACACAGCCGCACCGTTGTAAGACAAGATTTGGATATTTTCCAACTCAGCCTCGAAGAGCTTTTCTGGAGTAGGGCCACCCGGCATGGTGTTCAAGGTCGGCTGATTGGTCTGCATCATCTGCTGGGTGATGGTGTTGTCGCCCAAGATCAAATTGTAGATTGGTCTCAAGCCGAGTAAGTTGACAAAGTACCAACTGATAGATGAGACCCATCTGACGTCTAAATCCGGAGTCATGACACCGTTCTGAAGCATCGACTTGAAACGCAACGTCAACGGAAACGGTAACTTCATGATGACAAAGCCCGCAAAGAAAAAGTTAACCCACCACATGATCAACGTCTGCGGGACATAGTTCGCCATGTTGTTTTTAATCATCCCATACATCGCGTCCGACATGTTTGGGTCCGCCAACGGGTTAGCCGGCGAGGCATCTTCAACAATCGGCTCCGCTAAGTATTGCATCGACCTGAACGTCTGGATCAAGTACGCCTGTTTGGTTTCGAACTGCGCCTTTGTGAGCACGAGGTTGGCGTTGGTGCGGAATTGTGCACTCTTCTGCAAGTGTTGTCTAAAGGTTAGTAAGCTTTCGGCAGAAGTTTGAGTCGCAAGGGTTTTCAGATCTGAGAAATTAATGGCCATAGGGTTTTTAGGTAGGAAATTTGGTGAGTGACCGATATTTGGCTTACTTCTGAAGCCGGTCATCTAACTGCAAGAACAATAAATATCGCGCTTATCACACCCCATTGGCATAAATCACGGTTCTGACTCAATGTATACATACTGTTCTCTGACTTTCTTCCAGTCCAGAAGCTTCGGGGACGGCTGGAGCAACACCGTCACGTACTGACGCAACACCCCTACCATTACCATCACGAAGGAGATGGGCAAGAGCACCCAGTACTTCAAACTGGGGTCTAAGATCAAATCAGGCACACTCATACTATATCTCTTGGCTGTGGTTGGAATTGTAATGGAGACGGTGGATTTGCTACTGATATCCCGCCTGCCACCTGAGCCCATGGGGGTATCGTATCACGTGTAATGATATGCGAACGACCGTAGTGTAGGCCAAAAGCGACGATTTTATGAATACAGGTTTTAATAGTTTATGAATTTGTGAAAAGATCCTTAGAAGCGAGAGATATAACCAATGTGATGGATCAGATAGATATTTACATGGGACTATGTATCACTAAATCCGCAATAAAGGTATATCGGTAGTGCATACGTGGATTATAACCATAATATGGCTGGCTCCAGAAATGCTTACGATCTCTAAACGAGCTATGTAAATATTACTATGCCATTCTAGTTAGATTATATTTCCAGTGTACTAGCACTGTAGTTTGAATCATTTAAGACAATGAACGTGGTATGGTGAACCCACTTTCGGCTATGATGCACCCAGAATAAAAGTATAGTAAAGATACCCATCCTACATGAGGCTTTAGGATGGGAAATGCCGATAACTTATCAATTTCTGTAAAAAAAATCTTAGGGTTAACCGCCTCTTTGCATATCTAGCTCATGTCTAATTATCAATCAATTCTACCCGGTTATCTCGTTACCTACGTAGATATACTACAGCCTTCCGTGAATTAGTTCGGTGCATTCAAACATCGCACTCCTCGGGTTAATTATACCTGTTCTACAACATTTAGCGTATTTCCTCATTTTAGCTGATCACTCTCACCATGAATAGCTTCTACACCAACCATTGACATTATCATTATTCTTTAGACCCTAACCAAAGATACCCTCCTCCATGGAATCCGGGATGGTCCTTTGCCCATAGACCCCCTCCCAGCTTACCGGCTTGAGCCACTGGGCAGACTCAAGCTGCAATACATCCACTACCTTGCTAGCTAACGCCTCCGCGTCTCGGAAGTTATCGCCCTCGTATACGTATGTGAGCAATGCCGTCACCTTGAGCACATGGCTGGCATCGGTGCCCAGGGCACTCAGTTCGCGCAAGCCCCTCATGACGAACCGCGTGTACAACGAGCTGTGCTGCAACTTTTCCTCTTCCAGCGATAATTCGTCGCTGTGAAGCTTCAATCCGCCGAGTCTCGCGGTCAAGCTGAGGTTTATCTCTGTTTCGTAGAGCTCAAACGTCGACGGAGTCTGTGCGTCCTCCGGCGCACGCGCGCCAAAGTACTCATCCCAGGGCGTGTCGCGCATGAGAAGCCCCGCGTCGGACGAATCGAGAATCACCACTCTGGCGAACTTTTCCGACTCAATTAGCGGAAGGATAACCTCTTTGACAAAGTTTCCCAAATGGCCAGACAACACGGGCGATCTTTGCTGGATAGTTGCGACGTTGAGCGTTTTGCAGTAGTACAATTCCAAGGAATACGAGACTCCGTCTGCGGCCGCGCCCGTCGTGTCGCGCGGCGACGCAAATGGGTAGAGGTATCTGCCGCTCAATACCCGCACCTTCTGGAACAGGTACGTGTGAATGAGTAAATCGGTCGCCAATTGCGGAACATTCCCGATCGCCACTGTAGGAATAATAAGTGTGGTGTTGTCAAGCATCTGTGGTGGGGCAGGAACGGGTCTAGGGAGGAGAAATATTAGATCGAGATTCAGATCTGGGGGCAATTCCCCGATGGCGATATAGTAATAAAACTGACATGCAGCCGGGTAAAGTACTATGTGCAGGACAGTTAGTCTTCTGTGGTGTGGCCAGACAATAAAAGTTGGAGAGGCTGGAATAAAAAATAGTTGTCGGTTTTAAAGTATTTATGGGGGGTTAAATGGATATTTCTAACCGTTTGAATGAGATTTTAGTAATTGGTGAGAATGTCATTGTACATGTGTAGTTCTTGAACGAACGTAAAAGGCTAAACAATAACTCCAGTTTTTGAAATCGGTACTGTTTTGTATTTTTTTGTGGTTATGAAGCTGTTATACATTATTAGAAGGAGATGTACATTGTAGATAACCCCTCAAGTGGTTGTATTAGTACTAGGTCTCAGATAATTTCCCCGCTTTCGGAGGGGCGTTTGAGTATATCCTTTTTACTTATTGTGCAATTAGTCAGCCGTCTGTATCAACTAGCTGGCTACATCAAATTTATGCCTTTAGGCGTTATGAAAAATTAATTATATGCATGATATGTATATGAGTCGATGCAATGTTATAATGCCTTCCAGTAGGCCAAGATGATGACGACGAAGGAGAACAAGAGCATCTTGAGCGACAATAGCGGGGATTGTGAAGCTCCGGATAGTTGGAGCGTGCTTGGACCAGCCAATGGTTCTTTTTTAACCAATTCTGGAGATGAGGGCGTTGCCACTTCGAGAGTGGGTAAACTGAGTGGATCAACGTCAACCTCTGAAATCTCTGTTGGTGTAGGGGTATTTGGTGAGATGGTCTGTGAGGAAACAGGGATATAAGGGGTGACCGTCTTCGTTGGAACAGCTGTTTTTCCAGAAATGGGATTGGTTTTATTCATCTTTGTAAGGATTTTGGTAGCATCCCTGTTTGAAGGGGCTTTTAATCCCCCATCAATGTTTGATTTGAAAGGTCTTTCACCTGTATCCTCTTTGACAGCTTCTGGGATTTTCTGGGTTTCTTGGGCTTTCTTTTCCACTGGTGCAAGGGTAATGCTGGAAGGTTTCTCATTGACAGCTTCTGGGATTTCCTGAGTTTCTTGAGTTTCCTCTTCCACTGGCGCAAGGGTAATGTAGGAAGACTCTCCTTTGACAGCTTCTGGGGCTTCCTCTTTTGCCCTCTGTCTGTTGCGTTTTTTGGTGCTCCAAAGCTCCTTTACCCCCGTCTTAATATACTCCAAGTCTTCGTTGAGACCCCTTATATCCACTATATGTCCCTCGTACTCGTGGTACAACCCCTCCAAGCGGTCGAGGTCACGTCGTGACTCCCGTTCCAACAGAAGAAGACTGCGGGAGATGCTGTCGAAATTGCGGTGGATCTGCAGATGTGTATGCTCAAGGTCTAAAAGTAGCTTCTTCACCTGGCGCACCGCGATGCTTGACTGGTATTTTGGTACCGGAGAGAAGGAAGCAATAGACGCGTGTCGCTGGGAACGAAATGGAAACGGATCTGAGACCTGATCCAGCTCGCTGTGCAAATCTGGCGTCGACTGTGAACGCAAGTGGCTTGGGCCTTTGGACCGCTTTGTAGGTGATGGGCACGGCGAACTCATGGGGGAAGGAGATGAGGAACCAAACGGATTTTCTTCAAGCATCCGAAAGTTGATTCGGTTACCCGTAAGGGTTGCAAAGTCATCTAAGGGTTTCAGTATCGGCGTAGAAAGCACGTGTGAGAGATTTTCAAAGGCTTTATCGATTTCGCTGATTGCAGAGGATACCTGGCGCTGGGGAGACAGTTCAAAGGTAAGTTCCCCCAGCCTTTTCATCTCCCGTGGTAATTTTTTCATCAGCCTTTCTACTCCTGGTACTTCCCTTTCTATCAATTCCTCTGATATTTCCGAAAGAATATATTTAGAATCGCATATCTCATCAAACAATAGAAGGAAGTCACCCTTGGAAAGCATCAATTCGCCGTTTTCCTGACAAAACGTCTGAATCTCCAGTGCCGCGTTCTCGCTGAGAAGATCCCCCTGTGAAATACCAAGATAGGTTTCAAAGCGAGAAATGAGATCCGGGATTAATGACGACGGAAGCCGAGTTTGCGATCCTGGGGCAAGCTCGCTCCAGAGCTCGTCGAAAAGTGTTACCGAGTCATTGGTATCGGAGCTTATGCTCCTGGGATGGGGAAGGATAGCTGTGGGCATCTCAATGGAGATGCAATGCTTATTCTAAATGCAGAAGTTTGGAATATTTATCGCATTCCAAGGTACGGAAAGTGAATAGAAGGTACGCTGGAGGAACACATCTCCCAATACATTTTCAACTCAGACTCGTGGCTTCCGTACAGGTCACCCCACATGCCCCGCTCTCTCCGATGAGTCAGTTTTTTGTTCCACTAAAAGCTATTGAGGTGAATTATAGAACTTTTCATTTGAGTTTGGGGACCAAATTATCTCTAATCTTTTTTCATTATAGTATTAGAGGCCCTTATAATCCCCCACACCAGCCAACATTTCTCTTGAACGAAGCATGACCCGAAAAGTTTAATAGCCGGCATGTAAAACATATCAAGCTCTATCTGTACAGTCGTCCACTCAGCATTTCCATAGCAATTTATGACAACACATCAATAGAAGTTTTTATTCTGGTCCGAGTGAGGGTCTAAATATCCCAATATAAATTTAGCAGGCTCCAGGTTTGTCTTGCCAATAAAGTTCGTGTATGGCTGTTAAGCACAATGCATGACACAGTTTGATAGTCTATTCCAATGATATCCCTACGGATTCCAGTCTCGGACAAGAGGTCTGAACTTGGAAGAGTCGTAAATTCGTCATTGCCGTACAGCGGGGCCCCTTCCACGCTGAGTCGGGACTCTGGGAGCGTAATCCTACCTAGACGTACTAGTGGACAAACGGAAAAACGCTAACCAATTCAATTTTGTCGCCCGAAATTTAAAAGTTCAAGTATAATATATGATGGCTGTGCTATATTGAATCGATCGGCCCATATATATTGTAGATATTTTATTTTATCAACACATGACAACTGGGTCCGAATTGTTGACTGAGACGCAGGCCAATTGTTGAGCTAGATCAGAACCTGCACACAGGCGCATGTAAACACGACATAACTGCGAGATGACACATCCTGCATGCTGCCCCTGCGCGTGCCAGCTTTTTGTTACGATGCATGGTACCTAAGCCACTGGTCTAGCCATAAACGGAAAAGGGTGACTTGATCGTAGGAGGAATTGTCCGTATGCAATTATTTGAAAATCTTTTTAAAAAATCATTATATGGGGTTTATAGTTCATTGCTTAGTTATTAGTATTCCTTTTAGCCTGGACCAAATGGGTGAGATGTGCACGAAGCTGTACAACCCAGCATATTCGGTTGAAACGTCATCAATACCTAAGGCTGAGCAGAAACCACTTATTTATTTTTTTTGCAACCGTTCGGATTTGAGTAAATAAGCAAAGTCTCATGGTTTACTATCTGGAGCGAAACATAGATTTAAAATAAAGAAACGGTTACCGCTCACCTCATTAAGTCGTTAAGTTGTTGATTTCAAAGAGCACAAGGCAAGACCTACGCACGCTCAACCAAAGTACAGACACAAAAATCAGGCAAGATCAAGCTCTTTCGCTTCAAAACGCATTGGAAGGAATCGCTTGCTTCTTGCTTCCAAAGCTCGGGCTTACCCGGCCATCATCGTCATCATCGTCATCGTCATATTCATCCCAGCTCTTGTGGAACTTGAACCAGCTGGTTGATTTTATAGGCACAGAGGTGGAAGTGGGCGAGGCCACCTCGGAGTGGATCGTTGGCAAGAATGACACGGGTCTGGAAAACTCTGGAGTGGTGACGCCACTTCCATGGTCCGCCAAAGAGGTCAACTTGCCAGCGGCTGTCTCCCCCAATCCCGGTCTGGTGTTGGACGCAGCAGAATGCGACTGACGGCGGTTGGGAGGGATGTACAAGTTTCTCTCGGAGTTGAGCGAAACAGTAGGAACCGCGTGTGGGATTTGGATCAGAGGCATGGCTCCGTTCCGCGGAGGCGACGTGGCTCCAAGAAACGCCTGGGTCTGGTGTCTTCCGTTAAATCTGTGATTTGCGTTGAATCTCAGCAGCTCATGCAGCGCTGAGGAGTGGGGTCTCTCCCTGTCAAAGTCGGGGATCTTCTTCACCACCCCGTTGGGCTTCTTGAAGACCGAATCCTTATCGTCGGACCTGAACACATGCAGGTTTATCGCCCCATCGTGGTGGGATCCCATCAAAGTAGACGAAATACTCTGGAAGTATGGCTCCCCGTGGGCCTCATGGTGGTACTCCTGTGTTCTCGCGTACTTATCGCCGTAGATGGGCATCCCAGACCCCCCGTTCAACGAGGTCTGGCCAAGGTGAGAGGAAAGCTCATTAGCACTAGCTTCAAAATCATCCTCTAACAAGAACACTTCATCGTCCAAATCGTAATCGTGATGAGGCTTGTCCTCTTCGATTGGACCCGTAACGTTGAGCAACGGCGATCTGAGGTTTGGTGGCACATACTTTCCACTGGAGCTGGGAGGGTAGATGATCCCAAGCGACGCTCTACGAGCGTGGGGGTTCGACTCCCTCGGAACCAGGGACTGGACGTTCACAAAGTTGCTCGGACGGCACTGAGAGCTACGCCGAGAGGAGTGCGAGTTGGAGTACGAGTTGGAGTGCGAGTGCGAGCTTCTTCTGCCAGAGGTTTCACCAGGGAACCACTCTCTGCGTCTGGCCCCATCCTTGACATTCACGGTGCTGAACCCAGAAGTATTCCCGTTGTACGAGCCGCTGTAGCTGGTATTACCAGTATTGTTGGCCTTACGGTTACGGTTCCACGGACGACGCTTCCAGTTGCGGGGCTGTTTGAAGGGCTTCACAAACGAGTTTGGCACGCCCGCCACGGTCTCCTTATTCTGGTCAATCTTGTCCATATAGCGGTTGAATACCGACTTGGGGGTGAAGTGGTCCTGAAGGTTGTAGTTGTTGCCATTGTTGATGTTGATACCCTTGGACGGGTATGGGTTGTTGATATTGGGACGGTAAACGCCGGTGGGGCGAGTAGAGGGAATGGCAAGAGGCTTCCGGGAGTTACGGATAAACTTTGCCACGGGCGAAGTTGCCATTTCAATTGGTTGGCTCTCATTCGGTGGAACTGCCAAGTGAGTGTCGCCTGAAGCGTCGCCCTGAGTCATTAGTGGAGCCGAAAGATCGGTAAACACATTGTCCTCGATCTCGGACATTTCGTGGTCAATCGTAAAGTTCTCCACATGCAACAACTCGGTACGCATGCTCGCCAAATCACGGTTCTCCGGGTCCAACGTCAACGAGTAGCGAAGCACACCAAACATGTCGTACGACATATTAGCAAACATGTCAAACAAGAAGTCACGGTTGGCGCTGAAAAGCACAAAGGACTTGTCGGATGCGTTGGCGGCCTGGAACGGGTTCTTATGAAACACCACGTTCAACATACAGACCCCCAACGCCCATATGTCCACCTTGGATGCGTCATACTCCTCAAGGTTGGTGTCATCAAAGAGTTCCGGGGCCATGTACCGCTCGCTGCCAATGTCAAAATCGGTGCACATCTTTTGGGTGGTGGCCAACCCCCAGTCCGTCAACTTGACCGTCCAGTCGTCGGAGATCAAGATGTTTTCTGGCTTAATATCTCTGTGGAAGATGTTGTGGCTGTGCACAAACTCAATTCCATCCATGAGTTGGCACATAACGTCAATGACGTCGGAAGTGGCAGACGGCCCCACATCCAGGCGGATCGCCTCGTATAAGTCACCACGCGCGCAGTACTCGAGCACAATATAGGCATCGAAGTGGTCGTAGAGCGCGGTGATGTTGGGGTGCTTGTCACCAATGATCTTCAAGATTTCAATCTCGTGCTTCGCTTCACGGAGCACATATGAGTAGTGTCTGGTCTTGTTGGAGGTGTTGGTTTGCTTCCGTGAGCCGTCGGAGCCGTCTTCCTTAGGCTTGGTGGCATCCCGCGAGCTCAGGTTGGGGTTTTCGGTGATGTACTTCACCGCAACAAGGCGATTATCGTGCTTGGCGTCTTGTGCCAAAGTGACAATCCCGTATGACCCTTCACTGATGTTGGAAACCTTTCGGTACTGGCCTCTCAAGAGACCGCCCGCCTTGTAGTTTTTGTATTCCGTCAGCATCGTAGAGTTTCTGTGGCACGTTCGGTCAGATATTGGTGCCACGAATCAGTCGACGAAGGATTGTATTGCAAAGGCGTGTATTGGTCTGATAAGCCCAACGAGTCTCACGCCAATGAAGGTAACGAGTATCCGATGAGATTCTCAGTCAAAAAAAAATGATGTGGTGATCAAAAAGGAGCGACGTTTTTGGTAATCAGTCAATGACTCCAGGTTTCTCAACTGTGGGTTTGGCTGCTTTCTGAGAAGTACCAGAATAGCAAGATAATCGATGGTTCCTGAAGTGAACTGGAAGATGGGTATGCAGAGGGGATTCTGTCAGGCTCTATTTCTCAATAAGGCCGGCAGAAAATGCAGAGATGTATGCGAGGTGTTTAGGGACTAAACAGTCAGCGGCTGGGAGAGGAGATCAAGCAAGTGACTGATCTGATAGCACGGCAGAAACGATGTGGGCGGGATGTTTGTCTGGGGGTATTTTAGCGGTTAAAGTTGGGAAAAAACAGCGGATGGGCTCACCTGGCTCACTTTCAAGTCTCACGTATGGGTATAACGGCAGTGTGGATGAGATGTTCGGGGTGGTATCTAGGTGTGGAGGTGTAGCGCTACCGTTTAATTAAGGTTGGCATATGTTAGTGTTGTCACAAGTCGCCATAGTGACTTCACGCTGCTGACATAATCGTGACACGTGATCTGTCTGAATGAGTGGGCCGGCCAAACCCTGCAGCCGAGGTTCCCAAGGCGAGCTTTAGGAACGTCCGGGCGGTCATTGCTTGACTGGTAATTAGAGCCCACCAAATTTCTTTGGATACCATTTTTTTCACGCGTGACGGTTCGGACTACTCGGGATTTCTTAGCACAAAATTTGGTGCCCAACTCTAACTCTGATTGGAACTCCAATCCGAATTCGTAAACTATGCGGCTCTCTATACTTCTAATCCAAAATTTGTATCTATAATCAGATATTTAGGATTTGAAATTGGCTCTTATAGTTCAGTTTTGGTTATATATTATGCTTATCAGTGCAAATAATCTTTGTGCTGCCGGGTCCTGGAGCTTTTAGCATATTCGATGTGGCTGTACAATCTCGTGAACGTTTCGCTCGACGGTTCCCACATAAACAACACTCCCAATATTTTCCTTATACTTTTCATACTTCTGAACTCCTCTATTTGCTGCGAGCTATCTATGTTATATAATATTATTTCTGCTTCTATATAACGTGTCTGTCTGTGTGTACCTATATCCTATCGTCCATATACATCCGAATCCCGGATTGGCATATTTTATATCTCCGACTTCCCGTCTAAGCTCACGGGCATGGAGGGGCGCGTGCTTTCAATTGCATATCTCTATTGGTCAACTATCTCTGGTTAACCGTCCTCGGCTCGTTTACTTCACGACATAAATACGAATACATTCTCTTAAAACTTAGTACTCTTCAGCGACAAAAACCAACTTTTCGCCGCTGGTCTTTCCCTCCTTCAACAAGTTCATGGCAGCGTTGGCCGCCTTCAACCCGCCGGGAAGGATCTTGATTGGGGCATGCTTGATGTCGCCGCTGCTGACACGCTCGACAGACCACTTCATGAAGTTTCTAAAGTCTTTGACCAATTCCTCGGAAGTTTGTATCACTAACCCACCTCTTAAGTTGACTGGCAATCCGATGGCAACGTAAGATAAGGACGCGGTAATGGTGACGTTGGCCTTCAAATTCTTCACCTCGCTGGCTTTCTTAAACAACAAATTGTCGACGAGCGCAGTGGCGGAGTCTGCGACGGCGTCATGAGTCTGTTGGATGGTGGTATCGCTGCCCACAGTGTCGAGCGCTCTAACAATGTCTTCTCCACCATACTTCTTAATCTGTTCAATGACATTAGCCTCTCCGTAGTTGAAACAAGCTTCGGCACCCAACTTCTTCAAGGAGTCGTGGTGCTTCCCGGAGGCGGTGGCAATGACTCTCCAGCCCAACAACTTGGCGATCTGGATGGCCAAGATACCGGTCGCGGTGGCACCGCCCCAAACCAAGAAGATCTTGCCGGCAGGTGCGGGCACGTCCGGGGACAACTTCAAAAAGTGAGAGAAGGAAAGGGAGACGGTGACAACCCCCAAGCTCATACTGGCAGCACTCTCGAAAGAGTCTACCGGTCCACCCGGAATGTGTTCTGCGCCAGATGCCGGAGCAACGTGCTTCAACGGCTTTTTGTACTTGATAGCCAAGTGCTGGTCGGCAAGACAAAATTGGGCAAAGGCACCGCATTGTGGGGTCTCCCAGTAGGCACCGTGGATGAAAACAGATACATAGTCCCCAACCTTGAAGTTGGTGACGTTGGAGCCAACGGCAGCAACGGTCCCAGAGGCGTCAGTACCGACAATACAGCCCTGGTCAGCCCACTTCAAGACAATGTGCTTCCAATCGGTTGGGTTAGCGGCATAGGCCTCAGTCTTGACCAAAATCTGGTCAGCTTCCGGTAACACAACCGGGACCTGCTCGAGAGAGGACAAGTCTTTGCCCTCGACATCGACATTGGCAACACAGGCGTACTGGGTAGAAGGAAGAGACATTTAGTTGGTGCTTGTATCAAGTTGACTTTAGAAGCTATTGAAAAGAAAAGGTTATCCCTGTTCGGGGAATTAGGGATTTCATCGAAGCTATATATACCGAAGCGCATTGTGCATGAAACCGAGGCGGACGAGTAGCCTGCATCTGGCGGTATTAGTAATCGGAAAGCCGAGTGCAGGATAAATTCTCTCAAAAGCAGCAGTATTAAGCCTGTATACAGATAAACCCTCGGAACATGCATATAGTGATGCATGAAAGCAAGGCTCGAAAGAGAGTCACCGGAATAGAATTACTGTGAGATGGCGTTCCGCGAATTGTTTAAGAGGGATTTGATTTCGGGTATTTTCGCTACTGTCTGTGTTACGAGTTTGGTGTTCCAATGACTGTAAAAGGGTAAGGTGAGAACAGTAAAATGTATCAATCCAGGCTCAACAAATCCGTACTGACGATAGAATTTCTCGGGTGTCGGGGACACTATCCACGTACCCTGGCCACTGCGCACCTTGCTAGTCATGGTCTTAGCTGATAGACTTCAGGGGCCGTGTAACGGATCAGGCACGCAGGTAGTTTTACTGATGTATTCAGTGAAGGAAAATGTTAGTTTCCTTCCAGGATGAATCAGTACAACTAGTCGAGCTGTTCTATTTAAAAAAAGGTATAATAACTAGTGAAACCTTAAACGCAATCAAGAGCGTTTGGATAATGCTTGTTTTACTGTTAGTGCGGTATTAATGGTTGGCTGTGGGTGCTATTTGTTCCTAAGGTGAACTCCCAATTCTGAGTTTGTCGAGTTGGATAAAGATATATACCGCAGACAAATGGGTGTTCTTGAGAAACAACTGTGTTTGAGAGTGTTTTCTGGCTGTAGTCGAAAGACAAAATGCTACTGAAGAAATTGCTCAAAATATGACTCGTTGCTTTCCTTCCTAGACGCGTAAATACTCAAACGTTGGGACATCTATGTAGTCCCTGGGACAAATCCCTATCCGGTTAACTTTCAGTCGCGATTGGTCATACTTCATACGTATAACCACAATCGTTCCGTTCCTTTACTTAGCCCTAAGTTCCCGCCACATCTACCCTTTATAGCCCCTCAATTATATCCATACGTCACGCTTTCTGAAAGTTGCCAGTCTTAGCCCGAAACAACACTTATCACCAGGGGTTATATACTTGTCGTAGCATCCCCTTTCTCACCAATCTTATGGCCACCTCAGAGATCACACCCTTCCCTTCAGTTTCCTTTCCTACACATTTCCTAATACATTAAGATTACACCTTGTCAGAACTGTCTAATCCGCCATCGGCCACTTCCTGCCTCGCCTGTCCACCAGTAGATTCGGGCGTAGGCAAGGCATGATAGCTTTCGCCGGGAATGCTAGGTGAAACGCCTGCCTCACCTGGGGGTGTCACCTTCGCCTCGCGCGAGCTGCCCGCGCTCAACGCTGCGCTCGCTGCGGCAGTGCTGATGTGCGCACTGGGGCCAGGTTTCACCACCCCGCCCATTTTCTGCGTCTGAAGCCGGCGGAAACGGCTGTTCACAGACAGATGAGGCGGCGGTGGAACGTTCTTGGGGCCGGTGCGGTTCACAATCGCCGGGGCAGCCGCTTGCATGGAGGGAAAGCCTCGCCCGTACGGCGAGAACATTGGCCGTGGCGTCTGCAAGGCAGCGTCACTGTACATACCATACATCGCCGGAAACATGGGCATGTTCATGCCGTATCCCATGCCCATCATCTCCATGTTCTGCATGTTCTGCATCATGTTCATCTGATTGAAGTTCATCATGGGCATGTACATCTCGTTCAGGTACTGGCCCATGGGCATGCCCATCCCCACACCCATACCCATCATGCCCATTCCAGGCACCATACCCATCCCGGGCACCATACCCATACCGTATGGGAACGCATCCGGGTACTCCTCCGAACCCTCAAAAACTTTGCGCTGGAAGGGGTCCGCAGGGTACTGCGGCACCACCACCTCTTCGTCCGGGAGCACCTGGTCGATAAGGTACTCATCGCGCCCGAAGGCATTGAGGGTATAGTCATCCGGTTCTGCGGCCATGGCGTTGGCCGTCTGGAAATAGTCGAGCGGAAAGTCGTCCTCCTCGGGCTTGGCAGTGGGGAGCGCGTAGGACGACGCGAACTGACCCGTGAAAGTGGGGTCGTGATGCGGCGCGGACACGAAGCCAGGGGCGGGTGCAAAGGCCGCAGCCGGGGCGGAGGTGAAGGTCGTATCCGAGACAGGAACTGCAGGTGCGACAGGAGCCGTGGTGACACCCTTCTCAAAGAGTTTTGTCAATTCGTACTCGCTCCCCTCCTCCTCATCCTCAAAGCTTGGGAGCTTCTCCTTCAGCTGCCGCATATGCTCTGTGACCTGTTCGAAAATCGGCTGCTTCTCGTCGTACCGGAAGCTCGCCGCGGGCTCACGCCGCGCGCACGTGGTCGCAAGCTGCCCCGTCAACTCACGCTTCAAGTCTCGCTCCAACGCGTCTGCGAACAACTTATCGTGGGGAACGCTGAACCAGAAGAAAACCTTCTGTTTCTTCTGTGTCCGGAGACATGAGTTTTTGTACAAAAACATCAAAAAGTCGGACTTGGGCGCCTCGAGCACCGCATCAGTGCCACACTTCAAGTTACGTAGGTCTGAGAAAATACCCTCCTCGAACTTTTTACGGTCGGTGATCTCGCGGCCAAAGTGCTCGAAGCGGTACACGATACAGCGAACAATATCGGTGCCGGTCACAAAGTACAAGTTGTTCCAGTAGACGCAGCTGACGAAGCCCTCGTCGTGGTTGAGGTAGTAGCGGCGAATGACCTGGTTCTCCTGCCAGTTTGCCGGGGCCGTGGCGAGAAAAAACTTGAGGTCATCGATCAATCGGAGCGACTCCTCGAGCGACTCGCCGCTAAAAGCCTCAGCGTCGCCCGCGTAGATCTCCTGTCGGATGGTTTGCAGCGGAGAGGTCTTAAGAGACATAATGCAAGTGATGGTTTTGGCTGGGTTGTGAGTTGGAGTTTATTCGTGTCGAAAGGGCCTGCGGTTTCGGGTGCCTCGCCTGGGAAGTTTAAAGGAATGTAGTAGACAGGTGTCAGGGGGCGAAAGGCTAGAAATCGTGGCGGTGGGCGGGAAGCTCGGTTGAGATGCTCCGGCGAGATGCTCAGACGAGATGTCAGCTGAAGTGATACTCTCAGGAGGATATCAGGGGGGGGGGGGGGGGAATTTCTGAGGGAAGGTCTCAGTCGTTTGAGATGGAAGGTGGTTTGCTTCTTCCAACGTTAGATGTTGATATCTAGAGCAAGGTCTGTCGTGGAGGGAATTTCAGTTGTCTTCAGACGTGCATATAGAACGTTCGAGGAGCGGCCGAGGTATATATAAGCCAGGCAGGTAGTTTTAGATCTCTTGAGGGTTCGTTTAATACTTCTAGTGCCTACCTTTCCGTGGGTTGCATATGCTCCAGCAGCGTGGTCTAGCCGGGGAGTTATTTTTTTGGGGCTAGATCCGTGTAGAGACCAGGGCGCGGCAGTGACGGCCGCGGCCAAACTCTGAAACGCCCTTGAAACGTGCGCTTTACTATGGGCCATAGCCACCTGGAACACAGTTTGAAACGTGCACGTGACATTGATGCACGGTCCATGCGGCAAGTTTCTCCGTGCGGGATCTCCGATAGTTATAATTCGAGCGCTCGAGCGTTTCTGGGGTTGTTTTCCGGGCCGCCTTATGTTTTCGGCGCATGACTTAGCGCTAACTCGCCGAGAAATTCAGACACCTTCGATGACTCCTTTGGGCTCGAATCTTAGTGATGCTTTAGCCTGGCGGCTTCCTTGGTAACAATCGCGGTCCGGGATACGCTAAACAGTATAGGAGTAAAAGGGAGTGCGTACAGACTCGGCCCAGAACAACGCTGGAATAGCTGAATCGGGTTAGGCCGCATGCAGAAAGCGTGCTAGTTCCCTAAACAGCCGCAGCTATGACGTTTTCGTAGATCGGCTACCCAAGGGCTTGGCGCCGCTAGGGCATTCCGATACGGTGCAAGAGGAGATGAATGGAGGTGGGGCAATGGTCGATGCTGAATCTCCACAGGCCTAAAGACCCGGTGTATATTTTAGACACCACGGGATTCCGTGGAATCTGCCTTAGGCCGGGGAGGGAAGGTCGCTGCAACCAGTCTTTAGATTGAACCTTACAACTCATAGTATTGGCTATTTTATCCACCGAGATGCTTGGCTCCACACACTGACTAAGCTGACATAATGTTTTTTTGTTTCACACGTTGTCTATCGCACTGATGGTTTAATTCCAGGCGAAACCAAAGAGCGTTAGATGTACTTATTACGTATAGGTGGCACGTAATCCTGAGGGTTAGATTTGAGTCACCTGAGTCGTATTTCAGGTGACGAAGTCTAATTGTGCTTTGAGTAGCAGAATTGCCTGAAGTCGTAACTGGGGCTTATTAGGGTATGTAGGTTCCAAGGCGGGCAATATGTACAGAATTTCCCAGAATCTTCCTTACGGCGATTGATTTTTTCCATGAAATGTAGACGTCGGACGAGCAGATACGATCTACTGCTCGGTGCAGTAGCTATTGATACCATCGGTTACATGGTATAATTGCAGGCTAAGGAAGACAGTTCTAAGAGAGAGAGATTAAGCAAAGTCTAGTCACGTGCTGGGAAGTCGTAGACGGAGTAGCGGTACAGGCGGAAAAAAACTTGCTCATAGTGTTATATTTTACTCAGATGACACGGTTAAGAAGTCTGCAGTGCGAAAAATAAAAGAATTCTAGTTCGCGTTTCATACTTAATAAGATATATATATATATTATGATTATATTTGGTATAAACATGCTTATTAAACATTTATAGGATAAGTTAATATCTAAATTAGGTAAAATATGTAACCTAAATGACTGGTTTATAGGTTATAAACAAACGATATATTATTTTTAAGTATCAAATTGGATCGTTTTGGAAATTATATATGTAAATTATGTTGATTATTTTTATGAAACAGAAAAAGTTACATTTCATAAAATCTGCCTTGGATGAAAATCGGTCCGATAGATCCAACAGATATTTGATTTCTGTTTAATCACTCTCATATTATTATAATTGCTTTACCCCGCTACCCATTCCGTGTATGAGCCGTTGGATGTGTCGTGCTTTGGTGACACACAGCAGAAGCAGCGTTTTGCTAAACCATGGCATCTTTTAAAACTCCTATATGAATAAATCTAATCTTCCTCAACGTTCAACTCTCTTTCATTCACTTTTCTACCAAAGGTGTTTAGATGTCTACTACGAATATGTATTTATCACGTGACATCACGTGCCATATCCCTGGCCGCTGAAAGGTAACCAACACGCTTTAGAAGCGTTTGTTTCTGCGACTCATAGCTGACAATCCACACATATCACCATTATGAGTCGCAGAAACAGAAGCTTCTCGGTGAATTCCGCTTCCAAGCAGCAACAGGTGCTCATGAACCGTTCTCTTGACGACTTGGAGACGGTGTTGGCGACGGCGAAACGCGACTGGAAGCAGCTCAACACAAGTGCCCGCAACCCGTTGGAGCTCGCACTTCCGCTCTTGGACGACTCGTCCGTTGGGCTCGCGCACCGCTACGACGAATTCCAGCAGCTCGGGCGCAAAGTGGATGCGACGTTGCGGACGGCTGTCAAACAGCACTACGATGAGTTCAGCAACAGCATCGGGTCGTACGGGATGCTCGTGAAAACGATTTCTGAGTCGCAAGACGAAACAACAGAGGTCCGGCAGATGTTGGCAGAATCGTCACATGAGCTCAACGACCGCAAGGACATGCTCAGCGACTTGAACCAGTCGTCGAAGCGGTACACCGACATGCTTGTGATTTTGGAGGCGATCGAGGAGCTACAGGCGTGTTCGGAGCGCCTAGATCTGGCCATTGCCGAAAAGCGCTTCTTCCAGGCGCATTCCGTGCTCGCGAAAGCGTTCTCTGTGGCCGAAGCACACGGCCTCTGGAGCCTCACCGCGCTTTCGGGAACCAGGCAGCATCTCGAGAGCCAGGAAAACAACTTGTTTGACGTCATCATGGAAGAGCTCCACAGCGTGCTCTACTTGAAAAATGCTACGGATGTGCTGCGGTTGGTGCACACCATGGACCCATCGCTTGACCCCGCAGCGTGCACGTTCGACCACATGGACGTGGCCGATAAGGCCATGGCGCTTAATACCAAGTTGACAAAGTTCTTAGGTCAGACATTTACCAATGAGCTGCAAGGAGACGACCTTGGCCTCTCAGCCGATTTCTCAACCGACATGTTAGCTTACATCCGCTCGCTCTTGGCGGTCACGAAGCGAATGAACCGCTTAGACCAGGCGTTGCCAGTGTTAATAGCCAGACACCCCGCAGAGTACCACCAGATGGTGTTGGGGGTGACGAAGGAGGTGCGGCTCGAGTACGCCAGCCAGTTGAAGACGCTTGCAGGGCTCAGCGCGGAGGCACTGGATGTGGTGGGCGAGATGAGCGCTGACGTGGTGCAAAGTCTCTTTGCCCGGGTATTTGTCAAAACCTTGGTTATGCTCCAGGGGCACAGGGTGGTACATGAGACAGTTGCAGCG
Source organism: Babjeviella inositovora NRRL Y-12698 (assembly GCF_001661335.1). Classification (NCBI taxonomy): domain Eukaryota; kingdom Fungi; phylum Ascomycota; class Pichiomycetes; order Serinales; genus Babjeviella; species Babjeviella inositovora. The sequence goes on from NW_017566839.1 coordinate 1,043,653, forward strand.
TTGGCGAGCGCGGGCGAGCGCAAAGAGATGGACTATTCGTTTAACTCTGTCTGGGAGCCCACCCGGAACGAGCTCGGCTCGTTGATTGTTGCATACATCAGCGACGACGCGGATGTTCGCGGGAAGCGCAGCTCGCACAAGAAGACGTTATTTCAGTACGCCAACATCTCCTATGCGACCGACAGCCCACACTCGCGCGACTTGCAGAGCTCGTTGCAGAGCCTATTTCCGGGCCTTGCGGTCACGGGGGCATCCTCGTTGTACCTTGAGAATGAGGCCTTTATTCACCAGGACACGTTGGTTCCAGGGAGCGTATTGCACATGCGTGCGATCTTGGACAAGTTTTTGGTATTTTGCACGGCTTCTGAGTTTGTGTTTCCGGTTCCTACCGTGGACCCGGCGCTTTTGTTTTCCCCGACAAAAGAGACCCCACCAATGGGCTTCTTCGCTGACATTATGGAGAGCAACTTTGCCCCGCAGTTGGAACAGTATGTTATGCTCCGTTATACAGCCCTAACCGATGGCTCGGACTCTTTCGACACCGCGGTGTACGATGCCTCTCAGCCACCGGTCTTCAGGAGTGCGATCGGCTTCCACAACATCTTCTTCGAGCTTTGCGAGATGTTCAACACTTCGGCCGCGTTTCGCCCGCGCTACACCAACATCGTGCTCAAATCGCTCCAGATCTTTACCGAGAAGTACGCGCTCTTCGCCAGCGAGTTGTTACCGGACGAAACATCCACGAGCCAGATCAGCCAGTGGATGCAAAGCGCTGAGCTCCATGATGTGTCCTTGGCGTTGGTCCGCGGCGAGGGCTCCGACCACACGCTCCAGCGCGAAATCAAGCTCATGCTCGCCGAGGGCATTGCCATCTTCAACATCGGCAGCCACGAGTTGTTCAAGGCTGAAGCCTTCGATCAGACGGCGCAGCTTCTCCACAGTGTCTCGTGGGTGTTGTCGTGGCTCGCGCGCGTGCGCTGCGCGGTCGAGGAGACGGAGCCGAAGGACGATTGGATGTTCTACGAAGCACCGTCGCAGTCGGACAACTCCGCCGTGTCCCTCAAAAAGGACCACATCTCCATCAAGCTCAGCGGGGAAGCGCTACAGGTGTTTGACGAGTGTGTTCTACACTTGGGCCTGCTTCTTGACAAGGCGTTGCTTACGTTGAGGTACGATTTGGGCTGCAAGGCGATCTACGGGATGGGCCGGTTGTTCAACCGCCAGGACTGGGCGCCATCGGGCGAGTCCAAGGAGTGCGACGAGGCTATCGTGACATTCAATAAGGATATTCTCACGTGCAACAACAAGCTCCGCCACGCGCTCGACCCAGCTCAGAAACGGGGCGTGTTGCTCGGCTTGCCCGAGTTGATCGACCAGCTTCTCATCCTCGGGTCCGATGTCATCAAGCTTTTGAACGAAAACGGGGTGAAGAAGATGTTCCTTGACATTTCCGTGTTGCGCCAGATGTTGCGCACCGTCACTGACAACCCCGAAGACGTGAAGTTCACCCTTTCCTTGGCATACTACGATTTGTTCAACTCGGCTGAGCGAGGGATTATCCAGAAGGTGAAGGATGGTGAGAGCTTCTTCAACTTCAAGCAGAACCGCAATATGCTCAGACTCGTGTTCAGCGAGAGCGTTCAGAGCCAGAACAATTTCATCAGCGGGAGGAACAGCATCTACAGTTCTGGCACCAGCCCGTCGATGAAAATGTACCACGAAGCGGTGAGCAAGTTACAGGAGGCCTTCGGTGAGCACTTGGAGAGATAAGCAAAGGGTATGCGGTTTTCCGTGAAAAATGTGTAATGGATGAACGACGTTAATGGTAGAGATAATAATCCTTGGGTTTAAAAAGAAAAAAAAAAGTCATAATAGTCCTAGCTGAAATTTGTAATTTCCGGTAATCGCTGAGAGACTTTTGTAGCTTTAGACTATTGGGCGTAGAGAGGCTTAATGCCTAAAGTTTGGTTCGTATAAGGGTTGGAACTTAGATATCAGTTAAATGTTAGACAAGTCCGTCACTAAGGCAATTGGACCTCAATCCCGGTGTCGATCAGCATGAGGCGTGCGGCGGTGATGTCGTCGCCCCACGGACCAAATCGGCTTGACGACCGTTTCACTTATGTCTATCGCGCTTCAGGAGTGAGAAGAGTCACAACCAACAGGTAGAACTTGCAAAGTTGCCTAAGGGTTAAACCGATGGATAAAGCCATTCAGCCGTTGGGGTATGAGCTTGAGAGCAAAGGGGCGTACAGGGCTCGTGCTCGGTTTTTACAATCGAATAGGTTTAGCTGATTGTTTAATGTGCACCTCGTAGTGCCCTGAAAGGGGAGCAACCATATTTAATATCTGAGAGCAGTTATTGCAAACTGAGTTTTAATCGCTGTTGTTCTTTAGGGAATATCTAGTATTCATGATTACAATCTCGAGATTAATGCCATGTCAACAGATGCCATCAAATCGCTCGCGTTCACCTATGGTGCACCTCTATAACCAGGACTGAGGCTTGCAAGCGCGCGCTAAAAGGCTTGTGTGAAACGCGCTGTGAGCAAGAAGCGCGTGGACGCAGCAAAAGCCCCCAAACTGGAAAATCTAATTGTAATGTATTCGCGTTTTCTATATCAGCGGGTTGATCAGGCCGTTTGTACTTGCATGCTGGCAGGTGCTCATATCGATCGAGTCCAATACTCTAGAGGATATGTAAGTCTCGCACTGAACCTTTTCGCGTACTCGTTAAAATCCATTGAGTCTGCCTTGGGGCGAAGTTTACGGAAGACCAGGGAACCGAGGGTATTGCAGACGGAGATTTGTCGAACCCGGCACAAGTTACTAAACCTCAATGATTTGTAGTCCTGTGCTGGTGCTCTTCACCCGATGTAACCCGTGAGTATTAGAGGGGTTTTGAGATAAGGTGCTTGGGGTATTTTTACCTTCCGAATCGGGCATTCATGGTCTAGACCGTGGTGCAGATAGTTGTCTCTCACGAGAGGAATAGAAGAAAGGATGAGTGTTGTATAAAAGCAAGGAACGGTATCTCCCGTCCATTATATAGAACTTCGTGGTGCCGATTGCCTTAACTTGCCGGTAAAAGGTGTTAAACTGCACCCGGTCTTTCAATTTATGTCTCCGTAAATTGTGTATTATGGAAGCCGCTACTCGAATAGACATTTGTATATCAAGTAACTGCTAGGGACATAGTCTCGAGCTATAGGAACTCGTAACATCTGTATTTATACTCGCGTTTCTAATATCCATTCGTATGGTGGCTTAGGCTGAATGTTGTCCTCACTCTTTTACGTCTGTCCGCCCGTGGGAGCCAGTGTTGACAACAATGCTGCTGTCTAGGTACCGTGGCGAGAATATGGATATTTTCATCCTTTAAGCTTGAACTTTGCCGGTGCGTGTTAGGACATCTACCAAAGCAGTCTTGTCAAGTACCACCAGATAGAGAGCAAGAAGGTTTTGATGACTTTGGGTGGTCTTGCCACTCAGTGCGGTTACAAGAACGATGCTGAGGTTGGAGAAACTTGCTAGGGCTTTGTGGGATACCCTGGCGGAAAGCTCCACCGCCAAGAGACCATTCAACGATGCAGTCATCAATGATTTTGATTGCAACATTGAAAACACCAGGTGGACTACGCTGCTTTTGTCAATTAGGTTCCATCTACTTCACTAAGGGCACCAAGTACTACATCTTTGCTGCCTCTGTTAACGGCTTATTGTCTAACCCCCGTGATAATTTAACTTTTATCATGTTTACAAGTATAGCATAAAAAGGAGTTTATTCAACTGGAACAATTGGGCTAACTAAGCTGCCAACGTTTCTCCAAAAAAGATCAAGATCCACGTTGACTCGTCGGGCTTGCCAAATGCTGTCGGATTTGGTTACGTTAACGCGCTTATAGTGAAAGCTGCGAGGGCTGGTCTGTTAAAGCCTTCGGCGATATGTCGTAGAATGCTTCCCAGGCTAATAACGATTTTGGGAGGTCCATGAATTGTATCCTTAAGATCAGTGGCTCCGCCATTTCTAGCTTGAAGGCTTCTGTCCAGTGAGTCACCAGTGAGGACCAATGTCCAGGGCCAAACGATGATTTACCGTTACAATTGGACCTACTATACCGCTGGGGAGATTCATCACGTCACCGAGTAATCCATAACCAGTAATACCTTTAATTCATTATTGAGCTCCCCTCTTTTCATCCCCTTAGATTGTCAATCTGGTATAGATCTTTGCCTCTGTGCGCGAAGTGCTTGTAGCTGACCTCCAATTCAGGTAGAGACTTTACACCTCTCCACACGAACAAGCATATACCGGAGAGATTTATCTTATTTGAAAAAGTCTTGGGTTTCGCCTAGTTCACTCTTATCACATGTGGTTGAAAGGATATAACTAGATTTATTGTCCATATTAAATTTTCGTATAATCATTTTCTTGAGATTGAAGAAACAAGAAAAAAACACGCTAGGCTAGTGTACGTGGAGTACGAATGCGCCGAGGGTCTATGCGGCTTCATCTGGGGACCGGACCAAGCCTTACGAGAGGAGCGTGACCAAGAATAGTATCGGATGTGTTTATGGCGGTACAGCTTAATAGGACTTACAATTACACTAGCGGATTCATGGCGCGCTCGGTGCTAGCGCCAAAAGATGAAATCTGATTTAGTACTCTCGGTCATTCCCCTTGCCATGTATACGACGTGTGACATGGAGCCAGACCTGATATGGCATTGCCCTAACGGGTTCTTGCAGCTAGATCAACGTAGCGTTAGACGGACCAATTTCCGGTAGTTCCGCCTCACTGGTTTACCCAACGTGCGGATTCGGATCGTTGTTACGCCATAAACTATATTGCAAGACCGCAGTAATTATGCGGTATAGTGTTACTTCCGCTTCTCTCTGCGGACCTTCTTGGATACTGTTCGCCTTGAGCTTACCTGCCTATATCAGTCATTTCACTGGAAAGCCGGAAGGAGATGTACGGATCTGGCCGAGCCGCACAGCCATTTAATTACCGCCCAGCATGTGTCCCAGAAAACTCGTACGCATGCATGCATGATGATCACTCTTTTCACACATGGCGAGTAGTTATTCACGAGGTGCGGCGTTTGGACTAATTTCACAAACGAAATTCAAGGGTGTCCACATGCAACTTCTATGTGGTGGCTGCATGGCAGTTTGAGTCTTCTAGCATACGAGTGCTGTTCATGATAGGTGACTGACACCCAAAAAGGTTTGCCTCTGAATTGCACGCACTTTTATGGAGGATGAGTGTAAGCCCGGAACGGAAATGCACATGCCTAATTCACGACCGCTGGATTACTTGGCATTGTATAGTCAACAATTCACTCACCAGATTTAGTTGATTTTTGGCTTGGCAAAGTTTTGAGCGTGCTTCGCCAGATGATGGTTGCCGGGGCTTTACGCGCGAATAGGGCAGGAGGCTCTCCCGATAGAGAAGGTACATACACCCAGCACCAAAAACTAGGCCCCTGCCTCGCAGGGGGCATACCTTCGAGCGCGCCTGCTTAGACCTTTCCTGTATACAGAGCACCAAACCTTGCGCAAATCTGTAGTTTTTCTCGAATAGTAAACAAACAATGCATAGGTGCATGAAAAGAAATACTGACTGTGCATAACTCCCTAGTTTGGAAAATTCTTACTAGAGATTTCGTATGCACCTCCCTCCTACATCACGCACGTCGGAGGGCCTCACCGTCGCCCTCCAATCGCTAGCGTTGTTGGATCGGAGGCGTGGGTGGCCCCTCTGAATGTCCACTGACAAACCAAACCACTTTTGCCTCGGAAACACAACCAGCCAACCCCTTTCTTCCTGGGTTGTCAGGTGAATGGTGGTAAACTTTCCTTTCGTAACGTAATAAAAAGCCAAGTACGCTCCTTTGACATTTCTGACATTTTCTGAGATTATCGGTTGGTTTTTGCAAACAAATATATAAGTTCTTCTTCTCTGTTGCCTGAAGCTTCTATCGACAAGAGTCATCACGTATCTCTACACATTCTTTACACCCCTTTCTACACTCATTTTTACTTAATACCCACTCCAATGTTGTCTCTTATCAAGTTGTTGAGCGCGTCTCTTGCGCTTCCACTCATCCAGGCTGTCAGTGCCTTCGACGCCAGTTCCAACTCTAACGTGGCCGTCTACTGGGGCCAGAACTCCGCTGGTACCCAGGGCCGCTTGAGAACCTACTGTGACGATAACAGCATCGACATTTTCCTCCTCTCGTTCTTGAATGATTTCCCAGCCACCCCGTTGGGGTTGAACTTCGCCAACGCTTGTGGTAACACCTTCCCAGACGGCTTGTTGAACTGTGACCAAATCGCCGAAGACATCACCTACTGCCAGTCCAAGGGTAAGAAGGTTTTGTTATCCTTGGGTGGTCAGGCTGGTACCTACGGATTCACCAGCGACGCTCAAGCCACAGCCTTTGCTGCCACCTTGTGGAACACCTTCGGTGAAGGTACCGCCTCTGAAAGACCATTCGGCACCGCCGTCGTCGATGGTTTCGACTTGGACATTGAAAACAAGAACCCAACCGGTTACACCGCTCTTGTCGACGCTTTGCGTACCACCTACTTCCCAAAGGGTACTAAGCAGTACTACATTTCCGCCGCTCCACAATGTCCATATCCTGATGCTTCTCTTAGCGATGTCTTGGCCAACGCTTACATCGATTTCGTCTTTGTCCAGTTCTACAACAACTACTGCAGCTTGGCTGGTACCCTGTTCAACTGGAACACCTGGGCTAACTATGCCGCGTCCGTCTCTCCAAACAAGAACGTCAAGATCTACGTTGGCTTGGCTGGTTCCTCTTCGGCTGCCGGTTCCGGTTACGTTGATGTTGCCACTGTCCGTAGTACTGTCAACAGTATTGGTTCTTCTTCTGCTTTCGGTGGTGTCCTGATCTGGGACGCTTCCCAGGCCCAGGCGAACAACAATTTTGCCGCCTCCATGAAGTCTATTCTTCTTGCCAATGCCAAGCCATCCTCCACCGTCACTTACAAGTCCGCCCAGATCACCTCTAACCCGGGCAAGGACGTCACTTCTATTGCTACCTTCACTACCGTTAACCCTGACCCATCGTACTTCACTTCTACCAACTCCGATGGCCACGCTGTGGTTTACCACTACAACACCATCTACCAGACTACTTGGTCCACCGTCTACGTCACTGAGGCTTAAGCCGACAAGACTCTGGTCTCTAGCCTGTGTTCTAAGGGTCTCCATTTTCACTATTCCTCGTCCTACCAAATCGCTACATTTGACAAGATGGATTTGCTTGATTTTGTTAACCTTTTCTGTTCATTGTCTTGATACCCCACTTTTTTTTACATCATCCTACTAAATAAGTTGCCTTAAAGGCTGCCATATGCTTAAAACTTAATAAAATATGTTTATTTTATGTCGCAGACGTATCTCAAGATCACGTATCCTACCGATGCTAGGTGCAGGACGCGTTTTGGGTGTGCCTCAACCTCGCGCGATACGATGATGCAGGTTTAAATGTATGGCTGGCCGGTGGCTTACAGAATTGAAGGAGGTTGGCCTATTCTGAAACCTCTCATACATACAGCGCTAATGGATCAGAGAGAACTGAAACGCGTTAATGTTGTGGTTGGCTTGCACAGCCCGGTATACAGGCCCTTTAATATCGGTTTGGCCCAAGGAGACCACCACACGGTTCAACCCGCATACGCGTGAGCTAATCTTTACAGCTGACGAGGATTAAATCTCGCTCTTTATGAATACGTCATTTCAGGCGTGGCTGGGCGTTTAGATACACATAAGAGAGGGCTCCGAGAGCATAGTGCTTCCGGAGTATGATTCATTTGATTCCCCAGGACTAGCAGCCAACAATCTATGAAACATTCATGCAAGAAATTAATAGACAAAGGCTTGAAGTAGATCGCTTCAGTCTAACATCTAAAGTTAAAGATGGTGATCAGGAGACATCAAACTATCTCGAGATCTATGCAGCATCTAACATCATACTACCGACCTACGGTGTATACATATGAAAGGGGATATCCAAAGCGTGTAAGCTTTGTCAATCAAGATGTCTAGGAGAACAGGCTGTAAAGCTGGCAGTCTAGGCAAACTGGAGATGAATCGAATTAGATACCCAGCTCCCCCCAAATTTATTAAGCTGACTTAGAAAACACAATATCTTGACTACAGAAACTAACCGATTTTACAGAGAACATTATAAATTAGATAGAGAAAATATTAATGATAAGAAAGCGAGACACATAATGAACGACATGCCACCAATTCAACCAAAGGAGGCGAAGTCTAATGCTCCACAAAGAGCAACGTGATGGCGCCATTTACGCACACATCTTTCCGAAAACAATGTTAAACACAAACCCAAGGCTCTTAGACAGAGTTTGGACCTGGGTTCATCTTTCTCTTACCGTTAGTCAAGGTGACGTTGATGAATCTTCTGGTGTACAAGATTCTCTTGTAAGCACGACCCTTTGGCTTCTTTGGCTTTTCTTCCTTTTCGACCTTTGGAGTTTGAGACTTAACCTTACCGGCACGAGCTAAAGAACCGTGAACTTTACCCTATAGACGTGTTAGTATTCAAAGTGGTTTGGGAAACGTGGCCGTATTAAGCGCGGAGCAACATGGTAGCTTCTGGTGTCGTCCAGGCAATATCCGGGATTAAAGTGAATCAGGAACGCGGATATCTGACTGCAAACTGGGATACCGTTACCGGGTGTTGGCGGGGACACTCGTCATTTGGACGGTTATTTGGTGGATTCTTCAAATGCGCTGGTGGCAAATTTCACCAGTTGTAGGCCCTCTGGAAGCCAGTCCTTAGACGCTTGAACGCTGCTGTAATACGGGGCACATCTTTCTGGAGGTATAGACATACCATTTTGAATGATTATTTATGTGGATATAGAGAGCAAGAAAGGGAAGAGGAAAAGAATGGCGTCAGTTATACCAAAATAAACGCTAATATTAGGAGGGAATCGCTAGTACTGTGCCCGTTCAGGCTCACACTACGTAGGGGGGCGACGGGTACTATGGGACTCGTCATACTGTCCGCCCCAGCCGCTACGGGACGTTACCCTCCATAATGCTCCCATGCTTAGTGAAAATTTTGCGTGCGAAATCGAAAAATTCAGAACCTCGAGCTGAAAAACTTTCTCCGTCAGTACACGACCTTCTGGTATTTAAGGGTACATGCAGGATATTCCACGGCTCGACAGAATGGGCTGGGAAAATCTGACAACTTAAGTGACTGCTTAATTACCTACAGGGTTTAACACGTGATATGCATTAGGGCAAGATAGCCGTTGCCCTGTCATCACATCGAAGGGGTTGCACCCTACATGCGACCTGTTAGGCATAGTAGTTTTAATTCAGTATCTGACCATTTGCATGTTTAGGCTCTCAGATTTTGTTATGCTATTATTGCAAAGTTTAAGCAAGTTAACCGCCTATTCCTTGTATTCGGATATATGTCTAGGTGGCCAAATATTTACTCTGCCAGAGCGCTCATCTCACGGATTGATTCGGCATCCAGCTACGGCGACTTGGTGTGAATATTCATTAGTGGTCGGGGGAGTTTTCAAATACCCAAAGTGACACAATAGTATCAAATCGAGCAGACCACGGTAACAAAAGTGGCAGTTATTAAGCAAAATACCGATATAATCAACGCAAGTACCCCTAAGCGAGACGCAGGGTAGTAATTCTTTTGTAGCAACGCCTGCACTTCAAAGTAGCGCACCACCCCGAATAGTAAACTGCAGATGCCAATGCCTATGAACAACGTCCCCAAGACTTTACCAGTGCTAAAGCTGGCCAAAAGTCCCGCTGAGGGCGATGATAGAATGCGGGCCAACTTTTCGTTGGTGACAGTGTTTGATGACTGCGACGATAAGCGGAACAACTGGGTCACACCGATACCAATCGACACGAATGCTAGACTTGTACGAAGCCACGCCAAGAATGTCCTCTCGTTTGCCATCTATAAGGTGTAAAGTTAGTGATATGCACAATAAGTAGGGGGCTCCACTGCAGGTTCCAGAGCTCGTAAACGCGATTGAACCCACAATGAGGATAAACTTACATGGTCTCTAGCAACTGAGCTCTTGTTTTCAAGGAGAACACTGGAGTAGTTTTTCAAATCAAATATGTTGTACTGGGTAGGCTCACTGGTGTTTTCCTCTTGAGGGGCACTCTCGTTTGCCAGAGATGCCGGTTGGGGAAATCGTGGATGCGGGGAGGGACTATTATCATGTCTGAATGCGGAGCTGCTGTTCTTCGGAAGTGCTAGCGATTGGACCAGAACGGCGGATGAATTAATCGAACGCGGTTTAGTTTTCGGTGACGGAGGATCCCGATCGAGGTGGCCCCCATAGACTGGAACGGACGATGAGGTAGCCATGGAAGAGGAGGGAACGGATGTGTGCGGGGTACGAAAGCCGAATGGGTTGCTTAACTGGATGGTAATATATGTGATTTGAGAAAATATCCGTTATCGGAAACTTTAATAACCTACTTGAGGTTTCTAATCTGGATTGAATCAGGAGTTGGACTTGAACCTCGGACAATTAGAGTACAAGTCTGATAACATGATGCCACACTTTTAATTTGTCGCGGAAATGGCGTAACCCGTCACGTGGGTCAATATCTAGACGGGACTAACACGTGATAACCCGCTTATCGCGACATACAGCTGGTTAAACTTGGCTTTAACGTCCTGTAGCTGAGGAGAAACGCGCGTCTCGTTGAGATTTCATGCATATGCAGTAAGTCTAGTTTCTAGCAGAATACAACACTGAAAATCCGCAGAGTACATGCTGTACTGTAATTTTGTGCATATCACAAGAGGGTATATTAAATACTATGTTCACCCCAAAAAAATCTTGACCGGGATTCAATGAACGACGCTCATTATCAAAGCAAGACGAATAATATCACCAAGATGGACACGGTCACACCATATACCACGTTTCCGTTATATCTGGGGTAGTTGACGTCGCCCAACCAGTTAGCCCCACTTCTAACCGTAACTGTAGCGTAGTTTCTCACCTCTCCGATGTTCCCAGTGATATGACCCATGCCCACAATTCCAATCTTTGGTTCAGACAATGGGCTTCTCGAGGCGCTAAACTTTTTAGTAAATCTGGTTTGGGTAGTTTTTATCTGCCCTCGGGAATTGGTTGTTGTTACCCACACCAGGGTAGGCTGTAGCTTCGGCTTTGCCTTTCCTGGAATTGCCATGGACATGGCTTGATCAAAGCAGAGAAAGAGAACAACAAAGAGGATTGAGTGACGAAGGGAAGGCATGATCACAAATAGCTGGCTTTACTTTATCGTCTATAGAAAGCTTTTCAAATGTGTAGTGGAAAAGGTATAGTTACAGGTGAGACTTCATGGATTGCAGTGGAACTACGGGCCCCAGAGGTTTATATCCGTCCCGCTCGATTAAATATGGTATTATTGGGAAATAAAAGATCGTAGATAAATGACGCCCAATACCGTAGTGCGTGTAGAATGGGGCTTCCACCTTCCGGCCTGTGATGCTGTGCTTCGAAGGGAATTTCGTGCATGCTAGCTCCAAACAGCAACCATCAATGACCACCTTAACGAGTATAATAAAGGTCTAAAGGGGAGTTATAAACAGGGGACGCTAGTTATATTGCTTAATGACTAAATCTCCATTCAGGAAGTATAATCCATACCGAAACAAACTATTCCATGCCAAAACAAACTATTACATGCCGAAACAAACTATTCTATGCTATGAATAAACGCCTAATTCATACCAAACTAAATTATGCCGAAATAAATATGAATATTAAATGCTGTAGAAAATAAGAAATTGTCATTATGTCGTATCCAAAGACTAGGCTTCGCACGTTTGCATCCCTATGCACTAGTACGCTCACACAGGTTGCGCGCCGCGCTACAAAAAGTAATCCGTCACCGGCTTTTTCGACGGGATCGATGTGGCATCCTGGATTGCCGCCTCAAAGATCTTGTACTCTCTGCTCAAATCTTCACCAATCGTCAATATCGCCGCCACATTCCCACATCGGTAGCAGTAGTTCGGGGCTGACCACACGGTCACCAACCCCTCGTCAAACATTTCCTTGTACCCCTCCATAACCAACTGGTGCGCGCGCGCAATGAGCGAAATATCGTTCCTCTCTAGAAACTTGGCCACCTCGTTCCCCCCAAAGAGAAACCCAGCGCCTCTGGGGCTGATGGCCCAGCCTGGCACGTCTTCGGGGTCCGACCAGAGCAAATCGCACATGGCGCCTTCATGAGGCACCTCCTGCTTCCTATCCAAGAGCCTGATCTGGTTGATAGCGTCGATATCAGGGGATAACCCCCCATGGATGCAGAAAACGCCGCCAGCCCCCCCGATCAACGCTCCCAACGACAAGTAGTCGAATACCTCGCAGCAGTAACGCCAAACGTTTGCACTCCCATACTTTCGCACACACTCATCGTAAAAGCCGTAGACCTGAGTGATCTGGCGCGACTCGTGGTTTCCCCTGATAAGAGTCATCCGGTCGGGGTAGCGCACCTTGAGGCAGAGCAAGAGGAGAAACGACTCGAGCGAATAGAACCCACGGTCCACAAAATCACCTAGAAACAAGTACCGCGTGTCGGGGCACTCTCCGCCGGTCTTGAACAAAGTGAGGAGGTCGTGTAACTGTCCGTGGATGTCGCCGCATACCGTCACGGGCGTGTCGACAAATTGCACATTGGCTTCGTCTAATAGTAGCTCGGTTGCCTTCAGGCACAACTCTAGTACGTCTTGCTCTGCTACGTGTCGGCATTCTTTCACGTCTTGTATGATTCTGGGGGGGTTAGTAGCTGAAGGACGGGGCACCAGCGCAATACATACTTGTCTAGATCTAGCATCGTAGGCGTGGGTGAGGGTAGTGCCGGATAAATATGCCGTTACACTCTTTCAGGTATCTGTAGTGTAGACTACGGAAAAGTAATTGGAGGTTAATGGAAGAAGCGATAACTGTCGCGAGTCTGGCTGAACTTATCGGTTGAGGTTGTCATCGCTTACAAATTTCAAAATAGATCGCGCTGCGGTTTACACACGCACATATCAGAAGGGTTGAGGTATGATCAATTACTGGGGCTAAAAAAATGCCAATCAGCTCAGTGTTAGAATTGCGTTTTTTTTCTGTCCAGGTTCCCTTCCCAGGTGGTATTTATCCAATTATTTATCCAATTATTTATCCAATTATTTGTTCATAGCATTCCCGATAGAACATCGGAAAACAGAGCTTATAGCTGTTGCCGTATCTTTTTTTTTTATAAATCATTATCCAGTCCGGCGATTGCGTGGACCATTTTGGGATTAAGAACGTTCGATAATTTTTTTATAATTCTAGACTGGGTGCACGTTTGCTGACTTTTCAACCAATGTATCGCCCAGTAAACCGTGTCGTTAAGTCCGCCCTCAAGCTTACAGCACAGTAATTCATAGCTATATCTATTCATATCAACCTTGCTCGATCTACGCACTTGCACTTGCCCTCTCTCTGCTCGGCAACGTATACTTCATAAACGACCTTTGCAACTGCTTTCTCACACTCACCTTCTGCGCACCCACGAAACTCTCCACCGACACCTGGATCGCCTTGTTCAAATCGTGTGGTGATACAAACTCTGACAAGCGCATCTTGGCAAATGCCTCGGCAATACGCAAGATCGACTCCAAGTGACGTACAGTGATAGGGAAGGAGCCGGTGCTGATGCTCTCGCGACGCAAGTCCGCGTACACACGCGCAACCTTATCCATATCCATCTGGTGGAGCTTCGGATGGATTTTAGCACGCGCGTAGTGTATATACTTGGTAAGGAACTCCTGTGAGAGCGGCGAGATCTCCTGCTCCTTGGCCTGGTTGGCCTGAGCGATGCGACGTGCGCGTGCGCGCACAGCTTCGGCGGTGTTGCTGCGTGTATCGTCAATGTCTTCCGCATCCGCGCGCGTGTCCTCCGCGGGATGCGAGCGCATGTGCGAGTCGAGCACGAAACCAGCAAGACGCTCATCGGACTCCGGATCCACCGTGTCCCTGACTACACACAAGATGTCAAAACGCGACAAGATCGGCTCGGTCAAGTCCACGTTCTGCGAAAGCGGCAAGGTCGAGTTGTATCTTCCCCCGTTGGGGTTCGCGGCGGCAATGATTGCGCACCGCGCCTGAAGTGTTGTGACAATCCCCGCCTTCGAGATGGAAATACTCTGCTGTTCCATGGCCTCGTGGATCGACGTTCTGTCCTTATCGTTCATCTTATCGAACTCATCGATCAAACAAGTTCCCTTGTCCGCCAACACCAACGCCCCGCCCTCTAGCGTCCACTCTCGGGTGATAGGGTCCTTGCGCACGGAGGCCGTCAAACCGACAGCAGAGGCACCCTGACCCGTTGCAAACACCGCGCGGTGCGCCGTCTTCTCAATATACTTCAAGATCTGCGACTTGGCGGTCCCGGGATCACCGAGTAAGAGCACGTTGATATCACCCCTGATGTTGTGCTTCCCGTTGACATCCTTGGGAACCCCACCAAAGAGCGAGCACGCGACGGCGGTTTTAATGTCGGTGTGGCCGTAGATGGAGGGCGCCATGGACGCGACGATTTTGTCGATCGCACCGCGCTCGCGCGCAAACTTTGCGAAAGCGCGCTCCTCGTCCTCTGTCCACGCGAACGCATCCAGCCCCGCGCCATCGCGGCGCTTGACCGCATTTGCCTCGAGCACCGTTGCAAACACAGGGAACCCGTTCTTCGCGTTCAACGACCCATCATAAGAGTTCTTATAAATCCCGGTGATTTCCACCTCTTCGCCAGGCTTCGCAACGTCCACAAGGTCCCAGAGAAGAATCACCTCGCGGTGGCGCGGAAGCCGCCCCGCAGGCACGGTCCCGGGTGCTTCCTGCAACGTAACCCGCTGGTAGTTGCGGTACAACGTCTTTTCTGTATTCATCCGGAAAGGCCCGCGCGCCTGGCAGTTCAGACACATGCTCACACGCACCTCGGAGTCGGACTCCTGAAGGAACGGCCCGATGACGGCCCCGCACTTGAGGCAGTCAAACTTGACGTATTTAAGCTGGGGGAAGACACCGGTACGACGTGTGACAACCCCGGAAATGCGCACCATCGTGTTCAAGTTGTTCTCGCGCAAGTCGCGGAGGTTGGTCACCTCCAAGAAGTCGGTGATGCGCACGTGGATCTCTGCATGGATATGCGAATACTCCGGGTAATGCAACTCTGTCGCATCCATCGCGACAACGTCAAAGATCTTCAACATCTCAGCAGGACACACCGCGAGGAACATCGCCAAGATGGCCTTGGATTCGGCCAAGTGGCTGTAGGAGACCTCTAAGGATTCAGAATTGACCTCACCGAGGTGGCGGATGCGCGCACCGTAGACGGAACGCCCCTCTTCATCCGTGTATTCGAGTAAAAACGAGCGGAGTTCGCGCGCGATCGAGCGTGCGACGGCTGCCTGTGCGATCCACGCCGGGATGCTCAGGGCTTTGACGTCCGCGAGCGCTTCGAGCGAAAACTCCTCGCTCAACGGATCGTGGTCCTCTGCCGCAAGGTCCTCGTCCTCGTCGAAGCGCGTGGTGCGTCGACGCGCCGGCTGCACTGGGAGCCCGTACTCGTCCACCTCGCCGTCGCGCGCGCCGTCATCGAGGAACGCGCGGTCGCGTGTGCTGCCGCGCATGAGGTCGTCACGCCGATCGAGACGTGCGTCCACTGCGCGCCGTTCAGCCGCCCCGAGCTCCTCGTACTCCTCATCGTCGAGGTTGCCCGCGTCGTAGTGGTCCTCCGCCGTGTTCGGGCGGTAGTCGCGCATCATATCGTCGCCAATCAAGTCGACACCGTCTTCATCCTCCGCGTCTTCGAGTTCGTCAATGTCGAAGTCGCGGATCTCTCGCTCGTCATCCTCAAACGGAATCGCCGGCGACGAGGGTGGTAGCTGCGGGCTGGAGTTGAGAGGGGTGCCCGCAGGCGACGAGGAGCCGGCAAAGCCCATCGTCTCGTCCTCGTCCTCGTCTGCTTGTCTCTTTCTGGGGTTAGACATTGTGTAAATAGGCTGTGTAAAGATTTGTTCTGTGAATGAGAACAAAAGGCGTGTGTTGATATGGGATAGAGGTTTGGTTTGAAAGGTGTGGAGCTTTCGCGTGGTTTTTCACGCGTCGAATTATTTCCCAATCGGGCTTAATTGCAAACTTACCCGGCACGCGCGCAGACGTGAAAATCACGTGCGGGGAGAAACACCTGGTGGGCGATGACAGGTTAAGGATATGAATATTTAAGTTAGTCGAGAATTACGTGAGTTCAAGAGATGGCTTTGTTAATACCGAGACAAATCGATGTAATCCAGATACGTGTCACGTGCAAGCTGTGTCATATAGCTGAATTAAACGTGGATATAGCTACACTTTAGAAAAACATAAAACTTGATACGTGAACAAATTCTTTTTAGCCAGATCGAAAACAGCTGGAAAAGCAATTGGACAAACAGTTGGAAAAAACAACGGGCAAAAAAAAACAAAAAAAAACTACCAGAACGAGCACCAACCAATGTAATGCTGACACAAATTCTCCACCGATGTGGCCTGCTGGATAAGCCGGTCCACTTGCACGGGCACGTTCAAATCCCGCATGCGTCGGATATCATTCCCGGTAAGCTTATCCGTAATTCTCTTCAACACCAACAACGCTCTGGCATTTCTGATTTCCACCTCATGCTGCTTTGTCAACCGCGTTGCCTCCGCCTCGTCGATTTGCCCGCGCTTCAACAACTCGCCAGTGTTCACCTGCGGTAACTTGATCCCCGTGGCATCGGCAATGGCCTGCGTCGGGAAGTCAAATCCCCAGTTGATCAACGGATCGTAGGCAAAAGCCTCCAAAATGGCCATCAACGACTCCTTGTTGTCTCGCAACACCCGCATCACATGCTCACAGGTAATGCGGAAACTCCCTTCGATCCCACTCACCTCCATCGCGTAGGTCAACATACGAGTGAGTCTGAAGGGCACCTTTTCTGGATACTTTTCACGGAGAATGGCCGCCTCGAAGCAGTCGCCAAAATCAATGTGGACAACCTTACCGGTAATGCGATCAAGCATGAGATTCGACGGGTGGCGGTCGCCGAGGCCCAAGATGTAACCTGCGATCGACATGACTGCCAACGAACGGGTGTAAGTGGTACGGCGGTCGAGCCACGATTCGGACGACCGCGACTTCAACCACAACACTTTGTAGAGATCCTGGCCGCGAGTGCTGTCCAACGCGTACGTGAAAACCTCCACCTTTTGTAAAAGCGTGAGGTGGTCATAATCGGGCGCCATCTGCAACATGAGGCGGTGCTCGAGGTTCAACCAGATCTTGCGCGACTCACGGTACTCCCGGATCAAGACGTGGAAGGTGTCACTGTTCGGCACCCACCTGAGCAACCCGGACTTGGGTGAAAGCGGAATCGCTGGATACTGCTGAATGTCCAAGTGACGCTTGAAACACTCGGGGTCGTTAACTAACAAGGTATTGACCAACCCAAACAACTGCATGACCAAGTTATCCTGGCGGATATCCTCGTGGCCCTTCAACGCGTACGTGTAGTCCTTCCCATCGCTACCCTTGCAGCACAACTTTCTCGGCCGCTGCTTGGACGAAATGACTGAGAAGGTGGGCTCAAACTTGATGATGCGGACCACAGGCTGCCCGGCCTCGTAGGTCCCCGGAGCCGCCAACTCTAAATCACTAGCGGCAAGTAACTTCGGCGACACGTACTGGAGCTCCAACGTCTGCAATTGGGGTAACTGGCGACTAATCCGCCGGAACACATTGTAGTAGATATCCCAGGCCTGGTTGAGGTTGGCCACGTCCTTGGTGCGGCGGAAGTTGAGGACCCATTCGTTCGCGTCGTTGAGGTCTCGCCCGAACGCGTTCTGGAACGACACCTCGCGTAACGTCTCCGGGCCGCGCTCGAGCATCCGGTGCAACGGCTCCAACACCTCATACATCTTTTCTGTGTTGTGCTCGCCGAAGAACAACCGCGATGCATCCTCCAACCCCTCGTACCACTGCTCGTGCCACAATACCGCCACACGGATGAGCTCCTGACTGACCAACTCCGCCTGCTCAACCAAGTTCGCACTGTGTACGCGCATCTTGTCGATGATCGACATTGCCGCCTTTTTGCGGCCCACACTCTCCCCCTTGATTGCCACCGCGAGCGGGTACACCAACGCCTGCGGATGCGCCTTGCCCAAGCCGCTGAGCAAGCCGTGCAACGAGCGGCTAACGGTCGCGTTGGGCTGGTGGATCCGCGAGATCAACTGCGGCACTACCTGCAACCACGTGTCAATCTTGATCATATCGAAGCCGTGCGCCATGGCCTGGTTGGCATCCTCCTTGCCACCGTACCGGAACCACAATGTCAAGAGGCGGAGCGTGTCCTGGAGAGAGTTGGAGTCCGAGAGTGCGATCGAATGAAAGAACCCGGTGATGGCCGGGATCACATGGCGCTGGACCAATTCGCGGTGGCGGTCTTCGTCAACGCCTTCACCGCCTTCGAGGTGGCCG
Source organism: Babjeviella inositovora NRRL Y-12698 (assembly GCF_001661335.1). Lineage (NCBI taxonomy): Eukaryota > Fungi > Ascomycota > Pichiomycetes > Serinales > Babjeviella > Babjeviella inositovora. The sequence goes on from NW_017566839.1 coordinate 1,062,257, forward strand.
ATTTCTCTCTCACCGCGCTCGTTGCGCTCACCGCTGAGCGAGATCACCTCGAAGTTTACCAACGCCCAGTTGTGCCACGCCTTGTACCACTTGTCGTCAAAGTGCGTTGCCAAAAGATACGACCCCAAAATCACCTCCGAGAGCTCCGTCCGCCAGTTACTGTTCAATGCGATCTGCCACTCGCCTTGCTTCAAGAAACACCGCGCAAGCAACTTGGTGTACTCCTGGACGTGTTTTGGCCCCGAAAACGGAAGCGGCAGCGTGATCAAGTCGTTCGGGTTCAACCCGAGGTCCTGCGACATGCGTGTGCTAAAGTCGATCAAGTGTTCGAGCGCCTCCCTCCGCTGTCCCGACGTCCACATGTACTTTAACTGCGCGTACACCACCTGTGGCGGCGCGCGCGAGTTGGGGTTGTCAGGGTTGCCCTCCTCCAACAACGAATTGAGCGACTTCTCCGCCAAGCCAAGCCTACCGGACTTGCGGCACAAGTTGGCAAACTTGATCCACATCTCCATGTCCTGTTTCGGCTTCACCACCAAAGCACGCACCTTGAGCATCCGCTGCCACACGTCCACGTTGCGCTGACACCCGAGCAACCGCGTGTTCCAGGTCTTGCGCATCACCGCACGCTTCTCAGAACCCACAGGGAGGCACTTGTACTTGATGATCTCCTCGAGCTCCGCAAGCATTTGTACGCGCACTACCACGCCATAGGCACGGTTGTAGCTCTCGCTGACCAACGCGGTGATCTCCGTGACGAGGAGGTCGCGTGCCTGGAGGATGTGGTTCGACGCCTCCTCGAAATTGTTCCGGTGGAGACACAAGATCGCGTCAAAGAACGCCTTATCCGGCGAGTCCTCCTTCATCACGCCTATGTACGTGTCCATGCGCTCCCATTTGCCCAAGCCCCACGCGGCCGCCGCGGCCAACGGTGCCACCGCACGCCGGATGGAGCTCGATGCGTTGATCCACCTCGCCTGCGCAAGCTCCGACAATTGCTCCCACTCCCCAAGCGCGTGCAAACAGCGCATCTTCCCCAAGGTGATTTCCATGGAGTGCGGGTCGACCCGCTCCCTCTCGTTGTACGCTTGCAACGCGTCCTCCCAGCGCTGCAACTTCTCGTACCACGTCTCCTTCAACTGGAGGTCATGGTGCATCTGCGCGTGGCGGAGGATCCCGACGGCCGCGTCCAGCTGCTGGAGCTGGTTGTTGATGCTGATTAATGCCTCAATCGTTGGCGTCGACGGCTCCTGGATGAACTCCATCTCCTTGTAGTGCAACGCCTTGGCGTATGCGTGGCAGCGCTGCGCGTAGCGGCCGAGAGTGGGCACATCGATTGGCAACGGCTTGTCGTCGTGTTCCATGAACTCCGCGAGATTGAGCAAGATCTGGTGGATCTCTGGCGGGTTGGATGAGGACGAGAGTGCAACACAGAGGGCCTGGATCAACTCTTCCTGGTTCTTTGGGAACAACTCACTCCAGCAGCTCGCGAAACTGGCGTTGAAGAGGTCCTTGGCGAGCGGGTAGTAGACCGACGCAAGCACCGAACAGGCTCGGAGGGCGTGCGACGGCGACTCCTTGAGCAACTCCACGCTCAACCGGCGGATCCACTCTTGCCAGTCCTCCTTGGTGCTGCGCTGCGACGCGTCCCACGCGTTCTTGAGGATCTGCTGGTTAACCGGCAACTTTTTGTTGGGCATTTCGGCGTCACTGGCGTCCGGCTGCTGGCTGCTCTCGTATTCCTTGTCTACGATGAGGTTGCTGGGCAACGGCTCGCCGTGGAGCAACTTGTTAACGAGCTGGTCGTAGATGTTGGCCTGGATGCGCTGCTGAACCAACACCTTATTGATAACAGGGATGAACACGGTAAAGTCGTTGCCCATCTGCATCAACAAGAGGCTGACGGTGTTCATGGTAGCCTTGCGGAGCTCCTCGCTGTTGTACGACAACACGCGCAACAATGGATGGATTATGCGTGATGACATGTCGCTGAGACTGACGTTGCGTGACAAACGGCCGATGGTCTCGATCGCCGCCTTGCGGAGCGGCACGCTGCTGTACTCAAACATCTTGACCACGTTAGGGATGATGAGGTGCACGAACTCCTCGATATTGGCACCAAACACCACGAGCGCGCGCAACACGCGGAGGCTACTCGTCATATTAGTGCTCTTGTCGTTGCCCAATACGTCGAGCAAAAGCGGGAGAATCGCGGTCAAGTACACCTTGAACTCACCGTCGAGTGCCTTGGATACGGACTCGACAAGCGAAATGATGGTGGCCTGCAAGTTTGGCATCTTGACAAAGAACTCTCGCACGGCCTCGAGGATCTCGTTGAGGTACGGCCGGATGTGCTGCTTGACAATGCGGATGAGGTAGCCGAGCTGCTGGAAGTAAAAGTCAAGCATCGACGGCGGACACGTATGCATCACCGTGATGACGCCCGGGATGATCTGCGCGAGGAACGGCACGCAGCGGAGGCCGAGTGTCTGGAAACTGTACATGACGGCCTGGATCACGGCCGTGTGGTGGGTGCTCAACGACGGATCCTTGAGGATCTTCATGAGCGTGGTGATCACCACCGTCGGGTAGTACTCGTCATTGGACGGCGACATGCCCTGCATCAACAACGCCACATCCACGGGCGGCGCGTTCTGTTCCACCACGGGAATGTTCTTTGAGCTAACCTCCACCTCGCGGTGCTTGTACGGGTCGAGCGCACCCAAGATCCCAACGAGGCGCACGGTCTCGCGACGGATTGTGGCGGACGACTCGGACTTGAGGATGCCCACGAGCATGCCGAGGAGCTGCGGATAGTCAAGCAACGGCTGGATCACGTACCCGGAGCTACTGGTCAATTGGCCTAAGGTTCGGAGTGCGGCATCGCGCTTGAACGATGACGACTGGTCCTGGAAGGTGTCCAAGATCAACGGCATCAAGTCGGGGATGAACGGCTTGAGGTCCTCTCCACCGACGACTGCAAGCTCGCCGAGCGCAGTGATGGCCGCGCTCGCCACCAACAGGCTGGCGTCGCGTGCCTTGGGGAGTAACGCATCGACGATCGGCTTGACGTACGGCCGCGTGATCTCCTTGGATGACGCAATGAGGAGACTGAGGAGCGTCGCGCTCTCCTCCTTTTTGCGACTGACCGTCAGGTACTCGAGGTCCGTGAGCAACTGGATAAGTGTCTTGCGCAACGACGGCACGATGTACGCGGGATTTATCGCGGAGAGGCGCCCGATGATGCGAATAGCAATCTTGCGAATCGCAAACACCTCATCGTGGAGGCCGATAAACAAGAGGCGCACGTTGTCGGCCTGCGAGAGTTGCAGGTCAAAGCTCTCGCCGAGTGCCAGGAGCACCTCTGTGCGGATCTCCGGCACCGGGTCGGTGATCGCAACCGAGAGGAGCTTGTCCAAAACCTCGCACACGGCCAGGAGCGCGTTGGCACTGGTCTGGAAGCAGATGGGGTCGCGCGAGAACAAGCGGCACGACGCGATGGCCGCGGTCTTGCGCACCTCTGCACTGTCGTGCTCGATGTAGGAAACCGTCACATAGCGCACGAGCTCGTGCAACGCGTAGTCTTTGAACTCGAAGAACATGGCCATCTGCAACGCCTGCACGATGATGGCGGTGTCAACGGTCTCGGGCGTATCGTACGGGCCGTGTTCCTCCTTGGCAGCCATACCGGCACGGTACTCGCGTGCGGCCACGGGGTTCATATGGCGTGCAGCGTTCGGCGCGCCCGGCGGCCGGAACGCGTTCCCCGATAAACACAAGCTCAAGAGATTGAGGAGCTTTGCGTTGATGAGTGGTTCGAGCGGCGGGATCTCCTCCGCGAGGATCTGGAGCGTAGCCTGCATGTGTGGCGATAGCGCGCAGCCTAGCATCATGTCGAGGATGTCACGCTGGAGATGTTTGGTCAAGGCGGGGCCGACGGCCGACGCGAGCTTGCCGATGCACGAGAAGATGGCCTGCTCGATATCGCGCTTGTGGCGCTGCTTGAACGAAAGGCCATCGCGGATGTTGTCGAGAATGGCGTCCATGTAGGTGGCCATCTGGCCTTGGACCTCGAACGCAATGTTGCCGATGGAGATAAGGATCGCGGGCTTGTCCTTGTCACGCTTGAGTTGGCCGAGGTAGTAGAGCAACGTGCGGTGAAGGTACTTGTCGACAAACTTTTGCGGGTTGAACTTTGCGAGAAGCGGGATGATGGCAATCACCTCCTGGCGGATCACGTCGACCTTGTAGTCTTTAAAGCGCGCCGCTGCCTCGTACACCATATCGTACTTGTCGGAGACAAAGATGCTGTTGGGCGTGAGGAGCTCGCGGAAGCAGAGGAGCGAGCCGTGGATGGCCTCGTTGGTGTTGAGCTTGAAGCCAACCATTGCGCCCTCCATCAACCGGTTGAACCATGTGCGGCGTAACGCTGCGTCACGGTCATACACGATATCGAGGCATTTGCGCAACGCAAGCGCGGCGTCCGTACGTATTATGAGCTTGGGGTCGCGGAGCGTGACCCAGATGTGCTCGAGGATTTGGTTGACGTACACGTAGAGCAACGTAGGACTGTTGTTGGCGATGGCAGTAATGACAAGCACGGCAGCATGGCGGCGGTTCTCCTGGCGTTCTGATTGGAGCCATTCGATGGACTTTTTCGCCTCAAATTCGATAAAGTCTGCGGTAAGCGTCCCTCCAGGGATGGCCAAACGCCCGAGCGTGTGCGTCGCGGCGTACATCACTTCGAGGTCATTGCACGGGATCAAGATGCGGAGGTAGTTGGCGTAGCGGTTAAACATCGTGGCGTTCTCCTCACCGCCCTCAAAGTCGATAAACGCATCGATGGCGGCAATCCCACCGAGCTTCTCGCTCTGGTCGGAGGAATGGATCAACTCAAACACCTTGTTGTTGATGTCCTTGTTATAGCGGTTAAACTGCTCGGACAGAAGGTCACGCGAGATTGACGTGAGGTGGTTACGGAGGGCCACCAGAGCTTGCTGGCGCTCGCTGGCGCTTTTGGATTTTAGCCGCCCAAAGATCTGGGAAAGCGCGAAACTATCCATTGGTGGTTTGTGAGAGGGAATATACGGGCTTGTTGGGGGTGAGTATATGGACTGGATGGGTTTCTGTGGCGAAATTCAGCGCAACTGGCAGCAATGGAGGGGGGAAGGTGTAGATGGTGTTGTTGGAAAAAGGTGGAATGAATTGGCTTTGATATCGGGCTGATATATACCTGCCGTCACATAGAGCGATTTGGGGGAGTTACCCGCCAGCGCTTATCTCACGTGATGAATGCGTGTGGGGGGGGCATATCACCAAACCATTGACCTCAATGGGTGATGTGTATAAAATATTGTGAGTGAATAAGATTCAGTGGTATATGGGTAGTTTAAATGCCAAATTTTCGTTTTTTTCATTCATTTTCTGTATCTGCCTGAAAAATGATATGTTAACGTCAATTGTAGTACTCCTTACAACCTGTTTTTGAGAGATTTCTCATGCACAAGATATTGTCATTCGCAGGAGTACTGTTACATTATATGAATTTACGCCAGTGTAAGTTTCAATTATTACCCTGAGTGATGTTTGTTATAATAAATATCGATAGAAACTGTTAAATGTAAAAGTTAAATCATAGTCGACTATAGCATTTATGTCTATCCACCACGATCTGGAGTTGACCAGTGTTCGGTCAAACCCATAATCTCTACGTCTTATAACTATCCTTTGACAGTGAAGTCTATTGGTCCTGCCCCCGCAAGCTCATCTGGCGGATCATCTCCATCATGTCGTCATCTTGACTTCTCGCGGCGATTGCTTCCGCCACCAAATTATCATCCACATAGTCCGTGAAGCGTTCGACCTGGCCGCTCTTGTCCGCATGCGGCGGAAGCACATCATAGTCAAAGATCTCGTTGTCTTCCCAGACCTCTGCCGGAATTTTGGCCATCAACTTGCTCTCGCCGGACAAGATAGCGTGCCTCAACAAGTTTGCCGGAATGAGCTCCGTCACGGCTGCTTCTTTGGTGCTCTCTACCTTTGTCCCTACCAACAGAAGGAGCGTGTCGTGCAAGAACTGGCGGTGCTTGGCCTCTGACCACATGGCAGCTGCACGCACGAGATACGTCTCCGTCGCGAGTGCCACCTCCGGGCCAACCTGCAACAACTTGGGGTCGATTGGAACATGGAACGCCAAACCCACGGTTTCCAAGAGCTGGAAACCCGTGTAGGGGTATCTGGAATATGCCTGCTTCAATGCCGCGGCCGCCTGCACTGGTTCTTCTAGGTACAAGAGCGCAAGCACCTTGGAGTAGGCAAGGCCCGGGGTGAGCCAGCGGGCGTATGTCGTCACCAACAGCGAATCGCACAAGCGAACCAAATAGCGGTATTCCCCGCTCATGATGGCGTAGAAGTCAATGAAGTAGCGCACACCATACGGGTCCTCCGCTGGGGCGAGCGATAGCAACAACTTGCACCATGTGAGAGCCGTGTAGAAGGTTGACTTCTGGGTCAACACCCCGATATAACGGAAACACGCGAGGTAGAACTGGCGGTTGAGCGCATACGCAAACGGAAGACGGACCATCCCAGAGCCAAACTCAAAAAACTTCGGGAACGCGCGGTCAAATACAAAGAGCGCGCGTTCTGTCAAGCCGCTGCTGTTACTCTTGTCGCCTTGTCTAACGAGAATGGTGGCCACCTGGATGAGCGTCTCCACGTGGTACGGTGCCAGGTGCATGAGCCCGATCAACGCCTCGTGGTCAGGCGTGACAGCCGTCGCGACATAGAATTTGGCATTCGTGAGACGATCATCGACGTTACGCGTGAATTTGTAATACTTGATCCCGCGGCGTGCCTCTTCGGCGACTTCATCTCTGATCACATCCATCCAGTCCTCAGACTGGCTCATCTTCAACTCCACTAGAGCTTGAGCTGAAATCTCCTCCATGCCCACTTCTTTCCGTGGCGACGGTAGCCAGTCGTCGCGGATCTTGGTGAGCACAAGTTTGCGTGTGGTTCCAGGGATCGAGCGGCGGTCACTGCCACCCCAGCCGCGCACGAGCTTTTTCATCTTCTGGATCTGCTTCATTTGCTCGGGGGAGATAAACGACGAGGATGTGGAGTCTGCATCCTCAATTGCCTCTATCAGGAGGTTCCCAAACAAGTTGCGGAACTCTCTGTCGGGGTCCAAGTCGCGTGGATCGAGCGCGAGAAGCGCGACGCAGCGCGCGAACCGAGCGGGCGTGAATACCTTGAAGCATGGATCAATAACGTCCTCAGACACTGGCAGAGTCTCCTCGTCCTCCGAATCAGCTTCCTGGACCTCTTTTTTCTCTTCCTTTACCGCGTACTCCTGCAAAATCCGATCGAGCTCCTCGTCGCTATCCACCACTGGTTGTTTGCTCTTGCGTGTCTGTTTGATCTTTCGGGCCTTTTTCGGTGCGCTGATCTTTACCGGCTGCGGAAGTGGCTCATTGGAGTCACCCTGCAGGCAGTCCTCGTAGTCTGTGCTGGTTTCCTCTTCTGAGGTTTCGCCACCCAAAAACGCAAACGCGTTGGTCTTTGGCGTGTACTCTTCTTCAGGTTCACTTTCGCTGGAAACAGGCGCAAGGCTCTTGAGACGCTGTTTCTCAAGCCTTCTCATACCGCGGGAGCTCATAATGGCGGGGGTGTGTATGGGGAAGAAGGAGAGCAAGCGGTTGAAAGGTTGTCCATCGATTTTTTTTTCATGTAGGAACCAGCCACGAGCCCTTGCCACAGTATGCAGGTCTACCAGCCACAGTTGTCGCGGTAAGGGTATTTGTTAACTGTTGAATGTGTTCCTTTCCTCGTAGGTATTACAACATCATATAATTGGTGGTATGTTGACTTACGATGAACTAATAAAGACAAAGAGGTAGTGTAGCTCTGGGCACTAATTCTCTGGTTTCCAGACTAACGTCTAGTCCCCCTTTCTATCATTATATGCTTACTGTTTATACCCTATCAAATATTATTTAAAACTCATAGTTTCAGATCATATTTATCCCCCTACAGATTATATTTACTCTTTCCCGGGGATCTGTGGAATCCAGCCTCTCCCGTCGAGCCTCTGGTAGCAGTCACGCTCCAAACGGCAGACCAAACTCTGCGACTGTTCCACCCCATCACGTACCCAGACCCCCCAAGAACCCATCATGTTCGACATGAGCATGTCTGTGAAGAGCCTGTCGCCGACTACGGCCACCTCATGGGGTCCTTCCACCAAACCCTGGGACTGGAAGTACTCCATGATTTCCGCGTGGCAGCCGGGCTTTTTAGTAGAGTGACGCAAAACGGTCACACCGGTGTCGCGCTCCAACTTTTCGGCTTGTACGTGGTTGATATCGTCGTCCGTACCTGCGGAGTTGCTGACAATCAACAAGCTCTCCTTGGGGTATTCGTTGCGGAGCCTCTCCCATACCGCCTAGTTGGTTAGTCTTCCATCAATGAGGCCATAGCGTTTACATACCGAGTAGGCTGGCCAGACCTTATCGTCATGGTCTTTGGCGAAACAGTTGTCCTTGTCCAAAACCACCGCCTTGATGGTGACATTCGCCGGCTGGTGAGGAAACTGTAAGGGAATCGGCAACGTCTCAAACGTCGGGATGATGAGGTTGGGCAAGCACAATGCGGGGTTGTAGAGTAAACGTGAGACGTTAATACTAGCACTTAGGTTTAGTTTGGTCATTGGTGGGAGTGGAAATAATATGGTCTGTGTCTCGTACTGCTAAATTTCAGTCTGCATATCCGGTAAATAGAGACCGAGGTTGAGCCCTTAACACGTTGATATATGATATAGAGCGTGCTATAAGATTTATACTGAAGGTCAAAAATGAACGTGTAAATAACTGAGATATAGGAAGGAAATCTACCACTAGTAATGATATCCTAGGTTCTAGCTTGGAGAGTTTTCCGTCTTTCACTAACCAAAAGCGTTGATAACCTCATACTCAACTTTTAGTACCAACTGGCTTCTAGCATTTAATGCTCACAGTATGCCACATATTAGCTCTCCTTTGCAAGTGAACTTCCCAGCTAGCTTTCTAACAAAAAATAAATAAATAAACAATGAAACCTTGCCACGAAACTGAATTTTCGTGTTTTATTCATATGTCGGTCACAACCCACCACTATCCCAGCATTTCAACGCTCCCCTCCATTGGTCCTGCATGCTCTCCATTTTATAAGGCGGATTTTTTCGCAGCCGTAACTCAGCGAAAAATCCATCTCCCACCTCAAAGCTTCAGCCCAAGCCACCCTGGCCTACCATTCAGTCATTTCACCTATTTCATCCATCGGTCTCCCGGTCTGGCCCCTTTCTAGCTCACCAACCACTTTCCAGATCCTAAAATGAGCAGCAACCCCGCCCGCCGCCGCGCTCCACGTAAGGAAAAATCCGACAAGGTGCACACCAACGGCTGGCGCCGCAACGAAACCACGGGAACCGAAACCGAAGCCTTGGACGAGTCCGAACAGTGTCTCATTTGCGCCGAACGCATCGAAATCGCCGCCTATTCCCCGTGCAACCACGTCACCTGTCACAAGTGCACGTTCCGCCAACGCGCACTCTACGGAAAAAAAACCTGTTTGGTCTGCCGAACCGAAAACGCCACCCTTGTCTTTTCCGAAGACGGTACCAAGTCCTACGATGCCTTTTCCGCCGGTGACTTTGTCGACCATAGCGAAAAGTTTGGCATCAGCTTCACGTCGCACTACGCACGTGACGCGACTCTCGGGTTGCTTGATTTTGCGTGTGTAAAGTGCGGCGAGAAGTTCGCGAACTTCAAGAAGCTCAACGCGCACGTGAAGGAGGCACACCAGCTCGAGTACTGTCATCTCTGCGGGACCCAGAAGAAGGCGTTTTTGTCGGAGTTGCGTTTGTATACCCGTCACCAGCTCCAGAAACATCTCTCAGCGGGTGATGAAAGCGGTTTCACCGGTCATCCGGCGTGCAAGTTCTGCTCCGGGATGCGCTTCTACTCAGACGATGAGTGGAATGACCACATGAAAAAGTCGCACGAGCGCTGCCACATCTGCGACAAGTTGGATCCACAGAAGCCGCAATACTTCAAGAACTATGACGCAGTGTGGCGGCACTTTGAGGACCAACACTTTACGTGCGGGGTCAGCACGTGTCGCGAGGCTAAGTTTGTGGTCTTCCAGGACGAGTTTGAACTCCAACTCCACATGTCGAAGGAACACCCATCGCTTATTGGGAATTCCTTCACGCTAGGCGGTGCCAGGGGCTTCCGTTCCGGCTTGTCCACCTTCCAGCCTAACGCCTCCAACAGCAGCTCCAGCTCCAGAGCCCCCTCCAGGAGTTCTAACCGAGGCCCTGAAGAGGTTGTGGACTCCTTTGAAACCAAGCAGATGCGCCTCGAGGAGCGTGCCAGACATTACTTGAACTACGCGACGCGCGACTTCGAGACGTTCACACGCACAAACGCTGCGTATAAGAGCGGCGATGTGTCTCTGAAACAGCTTTTAAAGACGTACAACGAACTCTTCACCACCGAACAGTCGGACATTGCACTTCTTTTAAAGGAGCTCGCCGAGTTGTACCCCGCCAGCTCTCCCAAGCGATCCGCCCTTCTTGACGCTATGAACGATTTGCAAAAGCACATTCAACAGGAAGAACAGTTTCCAGCCTTTCCGGGTTCCGATGAGTCGCTTCTCTCGGATACCGCGTCTTGGAGAAACAAGTCATCAAAAAAGAGCGCCTCTCTCCTTGCCTTTCCGCCATTGCCAGCCAGTCCGTCCTCCAGGCCGGCTGCGCCGCCGGCTAGACCGGTTGTGGGCAAGGGAAGCGCCCAAAAATTTCCTCCGTTGGCAGGAGGGACCCAACCGAAATCAATCTTTGCCCCAACTCCTACTCCCCCGATAAGGTATACAACGGTGATCAAGAAAGGCTCTGGGTATATTAAGCCGCAAGTCAACACCTCTCAGGCCTCTGCCAGTTACAAACCATCATACTTGACGGCCAAACCGAAATCCGCGTCGCCATCGCCTTCGCCGACTCCGATCTTAAGCGTGGACGGACTCAATCTCGGTGTTTCGTCAAAGAAGACGGTTTTGGATGATCCCAAGTTCCCTTCCTTGCCTGTTTCCACCAAGAAGCCCATTCCGCGAGTTAATCCGATTAGTATTGATCCGAGCAACTGGGGGAAGAAGGTCCCAGCCCCGGCCCCAGCCCCCGTTCCGGCCGAGGAGAACAAGGGCAAGAAGAAGAAAGGCAAAAAGCAGATTTTGTTTCAGATCGGGATCTAAGACGGAGACGGTTAACCGGAGGTGGAAGGATTATATAGAACTGGGAGGTATTGGGTTGAGATATTTTTAGAGGTACCCTGGTAGATTTCTGTTATATACTTGCCCAAAAGCTGCATCGGCGTTAATTCATTATTTATTAGATTAGCGAGTATTATAGTGGAGTTCTGTATCTTTTCATATTAACCGAATCGGTATGATACCTAAAATGTTAAAACTGTGAATGACAAGTGGCAGCCTAAATCCATTATACTGTATGGCATTTCTCGATGAGCTTCCCCCTGTATTTAGGTGTAGGAGATTTCATGCATAATTTTTTTTTGATAATTTTCACTGCCTGCACGTAAAAATGGCATATATTTCAGTTCTGGTTGTAGTGAGCACCTTTGAAAACTACCATCTATCACAAAAAATGGCGGGCAAACCAACCAAAGCAGGTAGGCCAAATAGAGAAATCCTTTCCGGTGGTAAGAAGTATGCCACTAAGCAAGCCAATAAGCATCGAGTAGCGGAGGTTGTGTTCGACAAAGATGCCAGGGTCGAGTACTTGACGGGGTTCCACAAGAGAAAAATCGAGCGCCAAAAGAAGGCCAAGGACTATAACATCGAGCAGGAGAGATTGGCTAGGTTGGAAGAGAGAAAAAAGATGAGAGAAGAGAGAAAGAAGGACGTGGAGGACCAGTTGAAAAAGTTCAACGATACAGTCATGGAGCTCACCGGCGGTGTGCAAGACGACGACGAAGACTGGAGTGGCTTCAAGACCGAGAAGGCCGCTAAGGACGAGTCTGAAGATGAGACTGATGCTCAGAAACAGGTCGATGAGGCGAACGGAATCCTCAACCGCAAGGAAATCTACATCGCTGACAACGAGAATGCACCTGTTGCGGGCGAATCCACCGTCACCATCGAGTCGTTGGACCCTAACGCCGAAAACTTGGCGTTACTTGCAAAGGCCAACCACATGGAGTATGGGAAAGCCGCGGAGATGGTTGAGAAGGACGAGTCTGCGGAGTCCAAGGAGGAAAAGAAGAGGGCAGCGAAGAAGAAGAAGTTCCGTTACCTCTCCAAGGCCGAGAGAAGAGACAACACTCGTAAGGAAAGAAGCAAGAACTCCAGACCAAAGAGAGACGCTCCGGGCGCTCCAACCGGGAAGAGCGGTAAGGGTGCCAAGGGTAAGGGTGGTAAGGGTAAATAAGCATTTCATCTGTACAATATTAATAAAGCATAGCCAATGTGTTTTCAGGCATAAACTAGGTGGCTTTAAGGCCGGAATATGAAGCTTACAATAAAAGGTTAGTGTGTTCATCTAACTTGGCATTCTACCTTATGGTTAGATTAGGCTAGAGAATATATGGGCAAAAGACCGTAGCGTATTCGACTTGGGCTCTTGAACTGCGGATGATACCAAAAATAACATTGTACATTCAGCTCTCACCCAGCACCTTGGATTCCTCGTTCGCAAACTAAAGGGATAAAAGCAACCATCTACTGCTATATCTGAAATGAGACCTCAAAACTATCTAGCCGGACTCATGGACGGTGCACTTCAATCTTGTCTCAGAATTTACATCTTGACAATCTCTACACCAATGAAATTGCAGTCTCTAGTCTTTATAATATACGCTTGTATCATGTCTAAACTTTGGATTTACGCTGAGGTGAGATCCAGAAGCGAAATGGAGCTATCCCCCGCACTCACCAACGTGGTGGCCTCCATCTTGACCCACTCGGTCTCCACTCTGATGAGCATCCACATAAAGCGTCTGCCAATCTCAAGCAACTCTAGCACAAACACGCCGTACTCGGAGGAGTAGAGAGAGGTGAGAACCATAAAGGTGGAGCTGTAGTCACTCGGCAATAACCGGGTGAGCCAGATGAATCTGAGGATAAAGTCCACCACGATCGCGGTGAAGTAGATCTGGCGGTCGCCGAAGTGCAATACGGGTCTCAACAACCCCTGGGACCGGTCGTTCTTGAGCCAGTAGTTGAAAAACTTGAAATTCCAGTCGTGGGTGACGTCCCAGAAGAACGTGTAACAGGAGTTGACCAAGGACATGGCAAGCCACATCCGGAAGTAGTACTTCTTGGCCTCCTCGGTTTCGGCTCCTTTCAACATAATGCCCGCAACCAAGGGGAGGAACGAGGTGGAGTATTTGATCGCGTTGTACAAGTGGTTTAAGTTGGTGTTATCCGACGCCTCGTACTCGTGAAGGCACTGTACCAAGCGAATGGCGGTCGGATACGCCACAATCAACGAGTCGATGCCGTACCATGAGCCGTAAGTTCTGTCCAAGCTGACCTTTCCATCCACAGGGAAACAGGTGGTGCCGATGAATAAATGGCAAACGTAAATAAGAAGATCAAGGATGACCTTGGCGTAGGAGGTGAAAGTGTCAGACAAGAGGATTTCGTTGTTACGAATGGACGGGTTGATACCAAAGGCGAGCATTCTGGAGGCCGTGGACCGCAAGCGTCTCTTCCCAAAGCCCGTAGTGCTCACGTGGAAGAAAACAAAGTAGAAAATGGCCCCGATGGCGAGTAACGGAACCCAATCGATCATAGAGATGGTAGCCTGGCTTTTGGCAGGGGCAAGGGCGTATGCGGTGTAGGCCAACACACTGACTGTGGTCACCTGAGAGACGATAAGGCGGCAGGCACGCGGCAAATCGACATTCGTCGAGATATGACTGTCAAATCCAAGCACGCTCAAGGCGTTGATCCTTGTTTTTTGGAAGATTTGGATGGCCACGTACCAGAGCCACACCCCGACGTTCAAGAGGAGAATGATGCGGTACGGCAATGGGAGGAGGGTGTCGATTTCCCATTCATTGCTGGAGGATCCTTTATCCATAGCGGGGTTTGTCTTGTGCCTAATGGGGACAAAAGTCTTGCAAAGAAAGAGTCATTGGATGTTGTGCGATGTTGCAACCATAAATATCCTGCATTAGACACGTACACCTTCGCGTGGAAAATTTTGGCGATGCTCTACAAGATAGCTATAGCCGATTTAGTTTATTAAATAGATAGATCCATTGAATATTCAATACCAAAGTGCTAGGTGCTTCAGGCGCAGTAAACCGCGACTTACCGGTTTTAATCATTTCCTTATAAAGGTTTCAGGATTAGCATGGAAACATCACTAGCAGATAGGCACCTCGGCAGGGAACGACAATGGATAAAAGAGTCTACGGGAGAATAGGGATCAATAGCATATATTACAGACATGGATCCTAAAGGTGTTAGTTGCTGACCCAAAAAGTACTTCGAGAAGGAGGACGCTATTCATAAAGATGCAAGGAGCGTGAATCTTATTCTTCAGAGTTCAATGTGTTTGGCATGAAAAAATCGAATCGGTCATTATGTTTCCGTTTGGGGCGACAGCTTGTCATCAGGTAGAGATTTATTCTCTGCATCTTTAGGCGAATGGTTGGAAGGGTTCGGTACATACTAATTATTTCTTTTGGGCGCAGTTTACACTGCTCCTTTGGATTTGTGTTAGAGTAGAGAGTAGTGGAAGTTTAAGAGAGGCCCTAAATTTATACCTGCGTCGGAGATGGATAATAAGTGAAAACTTTCAGTGCGTTACCCGCCTCTAATATCCTGCATATAAACAATGCCCTACTCTTTTTTTCATATTTCTGAGCGTACTGGGGTGTATGAATGTATATACAGGATAAGCATCTCCGTGATAAAAATTCGTGGTTAATGAATCTACCGCTTCATGACTAAAGGACCTGACATTCTGCTTTCAATGTATATAGAGTAGAGCTCACTATGGATATTTTCGCGCGCGTTATACGGCTATTTACGAGTCATATAATGTTACATATTCTATCTACAAGTATTCTAACTATAATAACATGTAATGATAATAACCTGAACCTGAAACAAAGCAACGAGATAAACTATAATGCGGTTCGAGAACCAAAGATGGAACACCACAGGAAGGTATGTGCAAACGGACACCTGAGGCAAGCCAACGTGCGAATGGTTGAATTTTTTTTTTAAAAAAAAAGATAAAGGAAGGAAAAAGGAAGATCAGACGCGGCGCGCAAAGGACTGACCAGAGGAATGCGGGATGAATTCCACGAATAATGAGGCTTAGAGAGGGTACACCAGATTGGAGTAGGAATCAAAACAAAACAAAAAAGGTGAATGATGGTATCAGAATCGGGGAGTACCAAGCGGCACTGATATTTCCGAGATGTATATCAGTTTGCTCTCGTTATTGAACGTTATAAATGGCACCAACACTCGCTTTTAGCATCTTTGCCTCTCTGGCACTCGTTTGTTCCACTATCTTCACCCGATAACCGTTAATATTCATGCTGTATGCTCGCTAGTAGAACGCCCGCAACGTCTGTTCATCCGCCAAGTTCTCCTGAACCACAAAGTAAATCTCCATCAACATGTTCGGAAACCGTGAGTTAAAGTATGCGTAGAAACCGTCCGGAAGCGGACCCATCTCCTCCATCAATGCTTCGGGCATGTCATTAAAGTGGTGATACTTGTTTCTGAGCGCACGCAACAAGTCCATCAACTTCAGCCCGTGGTACTTCCTGTACTTGCCCAAGTTGTCAAGAAACAATCTCCCGAACTTTGCCCGCCAGTCTTTGCCCACAACTTGTGGAGCAATCTCTTCCAACTTAAGCAAGAGAGGGCTAGGCGGGTCCCGGCGTTCGACCTCGAAGCGGTCGCTGACTTTGAGCAAGAAGTCAAAGCGCTTCTCGTACAGCCAGAAGTACGGATGCTTCATGATCTGCAGCGAGTCGAGGCGCAGCCGCGGATTGCGCGCAATCATGTGCGCGATCAAGTGGCGTGCCTCGAACGCATCGGGAAGCACGTCCAACAAGTCCAAGCAGTACTCGCCCTTGATGATGTTCCCCTCGCGGAGATATCTGTCGCCGAACGGATGCTGGCCGCTCGTGAGCACATAGTAGAACACACAGCCCATGGAAAAGACATCAATCGCGCGCGTGAGTTTCCGCTTGGAGAGCGAGTCATAAACTAAAGGCTCGCTGGCTCCTGTAGCGTTCATACCAGGAATGGAGTGGTTCAGGTCGGACGTCATGGTCCCGTTGGTGATAATGTTATTGTACACGCTATCGTGCTCATCGACGAGCAACTCTGGCGCTCTCCAGCCAGCCGTGCCCGCCGCGTTGGCGGTCGTTGCGCGGAAACTCGACTGGTCAGCCTCAAGCTTCTTGCAAAGACCAAAGTCCGAAATGAGCGTGCGTGGTGGCACTGCCTCGCCTCGGTGCCGGTGCTTTGGCGGCGCCACCAAGATATTTTGTGGTTTGAGGTCTCTGTGAACAATTTTGAGCGAGTGGAGGTAGTTGAGGCCGCAGGCAATCTGATACAAGATCGTGTTCGGGCGCATCGATGAGAGCTCCGGGTACCGCTGGGCTTTCTCCACCACATCCTCCAAACTGGCGCTGCAGAGCTCTAACGCAATGTAGAGGAACTTCTCGCTCTCCTGGGAACAGAAGTAGCGCACCACGTTAGGGTGGTCGTCACTTTCCTGAAGGAGCGCCACCTCGTGCTGCGCCACGTCAAAGAAGTCAAGCAACATGCGCTTGACCGCCACAGGGCGGGACTCAAACGTCCCTTTGTACACCACCGTCCCGTGCGAGCCGTAGCCGAGCACCGTGTCGGAGATGACCAAGTTCCCGGTAGACGAACGAGAGTTGGCAGAACCAACCTCTGAAAGCAAGGAGCCCTCCGACTTTGTTGAGGAACCAACCTCCGAACTGATCGAGGAGTCGACTTCTAAACTGAGGCTTTCCAGAGCTATCTCCGATTCCTTCTTGTTCTTTTTGCCCCCACGACTACCGCGCTTGCGGCGTTTGGGGCCCGCATCTTCGGGCGAACTCACCGCATCCGTGGTCTTGGAGATCTCGCCGTGGTCGAGGATCGTCACGCTCTTTTTACGCTTGTCATCGGGCTCGGGAGTGGAGAGTTCTCGGGCCAGGTCCACCTTCCCCGTATCAGGGCGCAAGGCCAGATCGCTAAACTTGATAGACGGAGCTGAGTTATCGGCCACATACGTGACCTCTGTCTCGTGGCCAATCTCCCGATCTGTCTCCTGCAGGTCCTGCCCTTTCTTCTTTCTCGCGGCCTCTTCCTCGCTAAGCATCTTCTCGACGATCTCGATCGCGTTCTGGGTCCGTCTGAAGAACCCAAGCTTGACCAAGATCTTGGTGAACGGTGGGATTACCCCCATCTTGCCCAAGCCCACCATTACCATCACCACGACTAACGTGGTGACAGCATTCTCCACGATCCGGAGAACAATCTTACCCAACGACATGGTCAAGTAGTCTTCGGTGATATCGAGGGTGACCGGCTGGATAGGCTTGGGTATCCTCTGGTGCCCCCACGGAGTAGTCGTCGTCGTCGTCGCCGGGAGGTTTTTCAGAATTGTGGCTGCAGGGCTCGGCAAGCGCTCGCGGGTATGGGTGGTTTCCAGGACAAGCGACTTGTGCACGCCGTTCAACGTGAGGTTCTCAAAGTCCGGCGACGAGGGAACGTCACGACTGTGCCAGCGGCTGGAAGTCCAGTACTGCGATCTCGGCGCGGACGCCACGAGCAACGGATAGTTGAAGCCAGACATGGCGTACCACGAGCCGGTGGACGTCTGGTCGAGGAACGTGCCATAGTCCGCCTTCGGGTTGAACGCTTCAGAGTCCGGCTTGAGCGGGTGGGGGAGCACCGCGAGCTCAGCGCTATGCGACAGGAAGATATCAAACACGTTCACGGCAATCGCGGGGAGCCGCGATACCCACTTCGGCGTGGGCAGCTCCAAGTCCATTGCTAACACTGACGCGTCGTAGTTTGGCGCGAGGAACATATCGCGCGGGTACCGACTCTGCTGCACCAAGTCCTTGTCCATGTTGTTAGGGCCCCAGGACGCGTACGTGACTTTCCAGGTAGCCTGGTCCTTTCCTTGGTTTGATCCTTGGATTGTGAGCTCGTAGATGGTCTGGCTCACATATACATGGGGCTCTTCTGGACCCCGAGGGTCCACCGGGCATTGCATCGACGGGGAGCCAGGACCGTAGGTGCCCAAGACCTCGCCGTCAGACACACGAATGTCGTACAACAACGACCGCATCGCACCGGTGTAGATTTTGTCATCTCCCGATAGCACAAAGGGGGACTCGAGCACTAAGTGCTTGATACTGACGGGGAACTCCTGGAGCCCCATCTCTTTGGAGAAGTAGTAGAGTCGGCCGTCGTCTAGGGGCTCCACCGCCCAGATGACCTCGGACCGCTGGTCTTCGGGGGATGTGTGGGTCTGATTGACGATCTGGACGAGCGGCGTTCCGGGCAAGGTCCAGAGCACCTCGCCTGTGGTGCGATTGAGCCCGTGAAGTGCCCCCTCAATGTCGCTCGCAAGAAGCGTGTCTGTAACGTCCCAGGCCTCAAGCGGGCGTGCATAGAGCTCTGGGAGGTTGTCTAGCGCGCGGAGCCCGAGAGTGTCCAGTAAGATTTCTAGACTGGGAGTGTTTCGTGCGTACTCGCCAATCTCCGCCGGTGACGCGAACGTGGCGACGGACTGACAGAGCGCAAGGCAGAATAGTAGTAAATAAGGCCTCATCTGAAAATGTACAAAACAGGGGGGGTTTTTTTGGTGGGGAAATTGACCCAGGGAGTGTTTAAGCGAACACTCGATGAATGCGGGATGATCTGATGGGGTTTGGCGGATATCCGAGATCAACTCAGGATGATCGCTCAGTATATGGTAAAAAGAAAGAGACTCGGCTGTGGGTGCACTGAAATAGCCAAGTTACTTGGATTGATGATAGAAGATCAAGTCCAGCTTGGCTTTTCGACACGGTGGATACTCAAAGACAGTATCTATTCGGTAAACTGATCGCACCTGTATATGTGGCAGACCTGAAGCGACTTTCAGCAAAGAATGGGTAGTCTGTATATCTAGCAGACCTGGAGCAACTTTCAGCAAAGACTGAGAAATCTACTGAGCTCAATTTTTTTTTCACAGTCTTTTAGTAAGGACAAGATCGGAGAGTGTAGGGTCTCCTGATACAAAAATGGAAGGGGTGTGTGGATATGTGATGAATGGTGTGTCGTGGTGGACGTAGTTGGGACTGATTACCCCTTCTTGAATTCGATAATTCAATGGAACTCTCTTCCTCACCTCATGCACAATATCCTCACGACCGCAGGTTTGCCTGCACGTTAGCAGGAAAATTTTGTCAGTGTCACGTGCCTTCCGCGCTAGCGATAACGATTCACATATGAGTAGTTACTTTATATTGTGCCTATGGATATGAGGGATCGGCTAGTTATCTGCCGTATTGAATAATATTCCATTCTACGATTTCCAATGATGGAAAATAGTGGAAAAGACTAAGTGGCTAGTGGGTTGTTTTATAGCGATCTGGGCATTGCCGAAAGTTAGACGCCCGCCCAGGCTGCGGGAGCTGCATTAGACGTTTGCCACAGGATGTTTGCCTTCTGATTCGTCGTTACCTGCAGTTTTAGAGTTGCGTAGATACGGATGATGCAATCACACTCAAAGGTATACGGTAACTCACGCAGAATCGGAATTAGAGCAAATCTGTAGACATACATGTTTTAGCCGAACGTCACTTAGATGGGGAGGCCGATCTTGTGAACCCTTGAATTCACGAGGAAAATAAAGCCTTTAGAACGTTCAGGGGCAGTGTATAAAACCAGAATGCCCAGCATTATGAGAATCACTTTTCTGCGGTTGCCGAATCTTTTCTCAGGGTTTAAATCCCCATCGCCAGCACGGCCATCAGCCCGAGAAGACAGAACCAAGAGGTAGTACAACCCTGTAGACTCTATACTATGCTTACAATCATACCATCTTACTTGGAAGCTAGTCTAAGCATTGGTCCATTGAGCCCTACGGTCATTCATTATAACTTGTGTACATCAAACCAGTGGGGATAGAAATGGCTCCTAGCCATCGGATTCTCTCGACGGGTCCAATAAACTGCCTCCAGGGACACGAGATAACTCTCGGTACGCAGAGTCATATTTTCAGAACTCCATCTCATACCCTAAATCTGAAGGTGGCGTCTCATAGATACGCATTTCATCGGATGGTAGTGTTTGCTTTTATACTACCATGGGCAGTTCACTCCTCGTTTGGCTCTACGCCCATCTCGGTAAGCACATCTGCGATTCTCAAACTTCTCTGCTCAGCGATCATTGTCACCATTGCTAGAGCTGCATCTCGTACCCCGTTGTATCGGTTCAAGTCTGTGACATGACGCTTAACTACCGTCTCTGGCGACTCGGAAGACCTAGAGATGTTAGTATACCAAGTTTAAAAAGAACGTCTCGCGTTTTCATACTTATATTGCTCCAGAAGCTGTTCGAACTGGAGCTTAAGCTGGGCCAATTTCACTTCCTTTTCCGCAATCCGCTTCTTGGAAGCCTCAGGGGTGGAAAAGGGCAGGGACTTGAACTGGCTGCGGTACATCAAAAACGTGGGTATATACCACACTGTGACTATCCGAGTGTAGAAAGGGTACAGTGAAAAATGTGCCTTGAGTGGCAACTGGCAGGTGAAAAATGCGCGTCCCTGACGCGTTAAACGCGGCCACGGGCCACAGTCTAACGTATAGTTGATTACTGTCAGGCCACAGAGTAGGCAAAAGTCATTATACCAGAACGAATTGGTTGTTAAGCAGTTATTTAAGCTTAATGGGTATCTTGTCAATATCTAGCCCAAGCGTAACGACTTTTATAGGCTATTTTCCCGCACCGGTACCTAGCATCGAGAGGTGCTCTCGCACAAGTCCCGTTTATATCCCTTAGATCCATCCGAACACCCCAGCGGAGAGATAGTTCGGAATAGGGGTTATATTTACGACGTTGTATTTACAAATATATAGCATTAAATAAGCCATTTGGTCTCAGGAATATGATTCAACGTCCGACGGAAACGAACGTTACACCTCTAGTGTATCCACGTTGTAACGATCAACAGAGACGCTAAGCGAGTCGTTGGAGCATGTCATGGTCTTGGATGTTTATGGGACTCTGGATCCTTGCAATAGACAGCACATTTTAACGCACGTTCCATCTCAGTCACCGCTGCAACCTCCTCACCCCAATGGCAACAATTGCTGCTCGCAGACAGGCTGCCGACAGAGCGGACACTCGGGCCGTTCGCGGCACCAGTCACCAATGCATGACCAGCAGAAGACGTGACCACACGGAGCACAGGTGGGCTGGGCCATGTAGGACAAACAGAGCATGCACTTTCGAGAGACCTCCGGAATATAGGGCAATGCCAGCGGGTTTGCCAAGTCGATCCCATCCTGTATGCGTTTTTGGAGCCCATAGATACGGGTAACCTCACCAGGGGGTTTCTCTGAAAGCGTCACGGCCCTATTATGACTTAACACGTCGTTGGAATACCTAGCTACGGCGCTGACAGCTTTGAACGCTAGCTGGGCAAAGATTAGCCCCCCGAGGAGCTCATAGTTGCCGTTGGCGAGCTTCTCCTTGTCAACCTTGTGGCCAAACGCATAGCGCAACCCGAAAAGCCGTTTCAGGAGCTGGTAGTACTTGCCGGAAAAGTAGAACAATCCGATGTGGAGATTCATGATAAGGTCTAGGATCTTTGCGTAGGACAACTGTGACACTGCAGATCGCAAACGGAAAACTAACAGATGGATGAGGGAGTGGTTCGCTTCTTTCGTTTCAGGCTGTTGCTGGGGCTTGAAAAGTTTAACCAAGCGGCTGACCACATAGGGAAGTAAGGCGTACGAGGCGATAAACCCGAGTTTGGAAGCCATCCGGGGAAACTTGCGGCCTTGACGATTCACATACACCAAGTCAACGTACTCTTCGCCGAGCGTTCTGGCGCCGAGAAGGGTTGTCACCCCTAAGTAGAGCGCCTTGGCAAAGATGGTGATCTCTTCCGGGTGTGTGTGGATGAACCGTTGGCCTGTAAAAATCTGGAGCACGTCCTGGAGCTGACTCCGGAGCGCCAGCTCAAAGTATGAGTCCTTTTGGTGCGCCCGCACGATGCTGGGTGCGTTGGCAAACTCAAACGGCGGGTCCATAATGTGTTGGAAGATTGAGAGGCGTTCGGTTGAGGAAGTCTGTTTGAAGAAAGTGGCGGTATATTGAGCAAGGCCTTTAAAATGTGCGAATGGCTGATAGAGCATCGAATTGTTATCGTTGACTTTTTCGTCCCCACATTTTCGTAGCCTGCAGCTTTCGCTAGCCGAACCCCGAGGGCTCGTAAGAATGTGCAGACCGGCGGAGAGACAAATGCTTATCCAATCTATGGTGGGACGTGGATTTATTGGCAATTTGGGCTTTCACGGAGCTTATGTTGAAGAAGCATATATTAAGTTTGACGCCGCTGAAATTTGGCGACTGTAGAGATAATATATACATAAGTGGTACCCCTCTACCTTCATAAAAGCCATAACCTTGCAAATAAGCGTCTCTATTACATCTGTCACAAATTTTTTTTTTTTGAATATCGTGCGAGCTAATCCATAGACTCGATAATAGCTGTGGGATTCAAATACTTAATTACTGTTCATACCCTTTACACGCACGCCTCCACAACCCATTCGCAGTGCGCGACCAACGCGGGATACGTTGCCTTCACCGTTTCAGTCAAAGTAAAGTCGTCCGTCCCCCAACGAATCAAGCTGTAAACCAACCCGGCTAACTTGCAATCAACCATACCAGGTGTCTCGGCAAAGCCCTTTTTGTCGCCCAAATACTCGTTCAACTTTGCCAAGGCACGGTCAGCGTGCTCCACCACCTGAGCAACCTCCATCTGGACGTCAAACCGCGCCGGAGTCACTCGTCCTACAAGCCGCTGCCGAACACGCTCATCCCAGAGGGCGGCCAAGTTCGGGTGCCGCAAATGGAAGCCGTTGCGCTTTACCAAGCTGGCCATGCTGTTGAAAACGGATATCCGGGAAAACCAGGAGGCGTCAGTGACGTCGTTGTACACGCGCAATCGGGTTTCATCGGAAAGATAAAAGAGAACGAGTATCATCCAGGCATCATAGACGGTGGAGTCAATCAACTGTGCAAACATCACGTCCTGGCCCTTGAGATGGCTTGCGTTGAACGCCTGGATAGTCTTGAAGCCACGCACCACTCGACGTCCCTGCTTCTCCTCAATGAGAATCGGCAACTCGGACTCTGCGCTCGCGTGGTGGGATAAAACCATTACTGAAGACAAAGAAGGTGTGGCAATTCCTGAAGATTGCGTAGTACATTTAGCCAGAGATATATTGGTAGGTACCTTGACCCCGTTGCGCTGGCAGAAGCTCAACTGTTGGGACAAGCAAAGTGGATCTGAGGCTAACAAGCGTCCCGTGGTCTTGTACTCGTGCAATCCGTAGACACCCAAGACGGCCCTGGTGCTGGAGGGCTTGGCGCCCACGAAGGCGTGGGTGCGGGCGGCAATGTGACGGTCGCTAGCAGGAGTGGAGCTGGGCACCTCAGAGAAGGTTCTTAAGGGAAATGTATCAAAAATAGCTTTGATTGGTGCCGGGACAGTTTTCCATGAAGATTCTGTCATTGTGGGAGATAGGGCGTTGGAGTGAGATGAGAAGGCGAAGTGGGGTCTGTGAAGTGATTCATTTTTCACGCCGCACGAATTAATTTGGAAACAAGGTGGAGATGGCGGATACGAAGCCTGGAGATTGATTTTTTCTCTTTAAATTGTGGATATTCCAGTAACCGAGAGTTGGTAAAAGGGATACCATCTGGTTTATAAATTATTAAACACTTTGGGTGATTTACTCTTTACGGCAGACTAACAACCGATATCTGCCACAACTCTCAATCCATGTAACGTGCTAGAGGGACGTTCCGAAGTGGGGAGAGCGGGAGTTGAGTTTAGTTTTCGGATATATAATTCAAAGTGTAATTAAAAAGTCGATGTGGTACTCCCAAATAGATGATTATTTAGAACAATACGTAACCTGGTTTGTGTGTTTATGCCTGCTGATTCCAGCACAAACACGTTTGACTTGGGTAAGCATAAAGAGGTCTAATATTCTTAGCAAGACAAGATTTTTTGGGGGAAAATCCACGCCAGAACAGATCTTAACATCTTATTTATTATCTAATTACTTAAAATACGGGTTCCAAGAGCTCCTGCGGGTTTGAATACATCCGGGCTGAGTTAAAATAAAGCCAGGATATGCAACCCAGAGGTGGGGGTGAACCGAAAAAAAGGGCAATGGAAAATATAATATAAAGGAAACAGGTTTGTGTAAGAATGGGGAGGTAGTCCCAGCTTAGGGAGACACAAGTTAATAGAGGAATAGCGGTAGGTCGGGGTTCTAATAAGGAAATGTGTAAAAAGTTCTAATTTTCATGGAGGAGGATGGAAGAGCTTGAGATATGAAATTTAACCCGGACAGCAGTCGATAAGAAAGGCAAATACAAAAAGAGATATCCGACCTGAGAAACCATCTCCAAAAAGTTGTTGCTTCACAAACGATTATTATTTCACAAATCGCCATATCAGAGTACCGCTTATGGAACTATCCGCTCAGTGGGTTCATGCATAAAAACCGCTAGATCATCCGTTGGATTTCATCCAATCGTATTTGCGTCAACCGTATCATCTCTTCAATATCCCTACTGGAGTGTTTTCCCATCCGCTCCTTCACTCCTATCTTCTCCCACGTCTCCCGTGGGTACCCTGCTCTGCCCCTATCATGCACCCAATCCCAGAGTTCTCCGCCGGCAGCATGATACTCTTCATTCCTGCCGTCATGCACAGACGGTACCAAGTTGTAGATCCGCCCTTTGTACTCCATCTGGTACATCCCGGTGTTCCCCAATGACAAAACGTTAGAGGACCGCCTAAAAAGGGAAAAGAGGAGATACGCAACGAGTAGCAATACTGGAATCTTGGCAGCGTCTGGGATGGGCAACGGGATTGCGGCAGAAAGAGAGTCAAGCGCAGACATAAACCCAGGGGGCAGTGGCGGAGGTGTCACCACTGGCACGACTTCCACCTCCACCTCTTCTGACTTCCTTTTCTTCGACTTGGATTTTGTCCGTCCCTTCCCGTTTGCCGCAGCAAACACCTTAAGTTCGGATACCAAAACCCCCAATGACTCCTTTTGCCCACTGATGGAACCATTCTCCACCGCGCCCTTGATCCAGCTCTTGCTCGTCCACTCCACAGACGTCACTATAAACACTTTAGTGCCGTTGTTCTCGCCCCATGCAAGATAGAAGCGTGTCTGGACGCTGAAAGACCCACCAGACGGCACATCTGGAGTTCTGGTCGACTGTAAAACCATCATCGACGAGTCAAGGTCCTCCTTCTCAATCGTCTCTGTAACCTCGCACTTCGTCTGCTTCGGGCCAATTGGCCCGTTGAGCGGCTTCACATAGTCATACTTACGGGTTTTCTTCCCGGAGGAGTCCTTCTTGAACACTGGGATCAGAGAAATATCCCTATTCTTCTGCTTCTCCAAAACCTTGCGGAGGTTCAGCACGTCATCACCGAATAGGTAGCTGAACACGGCACCGAGCGGCGCATCCAACGTGTCGTTAACAATCTCAATATCATTAGGTGCCTTGGTATAGCCGAGCGACGTTGGTGCATGCCCAGATTCAGTGCCAGGCAGTGGGTCACTCGCCTTGGGTTCGTCCTCCTTGACCATTTCCTCGTCGCTTTCCATAGTTGACTCGTCGGTGTTGTCCGAATAATCGTAGTCCAGATCATCGCCCGACAAGTCGGTGGGCGAGCGGAGTGCCAGCGAGAGGGTTCCTGAGCGTCTGCGGGCTCCCGGGCCGCCTCTTGTTCCAGATTCCTGTACCGCGTTTCTCCACGTCTCGGTGAGCACGTCAAACGACGAGTCACGCGAGAGGAAACTCGCAAATACGTGCCGCTCGTGAAGCGTCTGTATCACCATCGCGTTGGGAAACATCAACGCGGTTGACTTTTTCTCAATCTGCACCACCTTCTTCAACGGGATCACCAAGCTCGTGACCCAGCCGAGAATGTTTGAGTTGAAGCAGATGTGGTTCGCGCTTACATAGAGCTTGCCGTGAACGAGTATTTCCTTCGACAACGCGCAGCCGTACGCGGCCGTGCACTTTTCTGATGTCGGAAGCGTTTTGAACAACTGGTGGAACTCCGCGTTGCGCTTATTCGGCTTTTCGCCGTCGCTCTCGGACTCCGCGTCCAGCGCAGGCTCCATAGGCGTTTGTGGCGCGGATGGCGAAAGCTCGCGCGTGCCGCGGTCCGCGAGCGACGCGGTGCGGCTAAGGCTGAGCGGGCGGCGCTTGGGTTTGAGCGTGGCGAGAATGTTCGGTTTGCGGCGGGTTTTCGACGTCTGTGGCGCTAACGCCGCGCCAAAGTCCAGCACGCGCTCCGCGCTGGCGACGGGGGTCAAAATCAGTTTGAAGTTGGTGTCGTCGCGTTCGGTGTCTTCGCCAAAACCAAACGATGCGAGCGAGAGGTCGCCGTTGCCGAGCGTATTTATAGGGGATTCCTTGATCGGCTGGAATTGCACGTATTGTGCCATGGTAGCCTTGGGGCTGGATCGGTTTTCCTCAAGAATTGTAGAGCTGGACACGTTGGCGTCCTGCGTGAGCTGCTTCTCGTGCGGGGCGATGCTGCTAGTGAGATGGTGGGCAGCAGAGATAATCAGCGACATGAAACCTTCGCGTGCCTCGGTCGAGGTTGCATCCGGGATTTCTGGGTGAGGCAAAGACATGCTGGAGTGAATGGACGGCGTGTCGTTGCGGGTGAAGGATACGCCGATGGTGCCTTCTTCGCGTGTTGGCTTCCGTTCCAAGGGCCTAATGGATGGAAGGAGCTCTGATACTTCGTTGGCCAGCCGTGAGGGCTCGTGCTGGGACACAAAAATCTGTTTGAGAGACTTGCCGTCGGGGAGATGGATCAGGGAGCCGTGGGGGCTAAGGCGTGACGAGAGCTCACGGTGCGATTGCGACTTCGGAAGCCCAGGCTGGGGCAGGTTTGACGTGAGGTCGCTGATAGACAGCGATTTGCGATGGGCAAACTTTAGAAGCTTATGCCGAAAGCTGGTGCCAGAGTCAGAAGATGTGTCCATTTTGCAGTAAACAGGGGACAGTGGCTTGGTACGGAATAGGCTTTGGTTGCTCTTAGGTTTTTTTCAATGCACGCACGCAATCCCAAACGGGCAAATATAGGCACGAGGCGAGGTGCACCCCCCTTAGCCTTGGCCCGATGGGCTCCGTAATCATGTGATTGGTGTATGACCGTACATTGTAATCATGTGATTGACTTATGACCCGTACTCTGTAAAGTCAAGTTTGCCATAACAGATGGGTCACCAAAGATATCGTTTGTCAGTATAAATGGTCTATGAGAAATTGGTAGAGATCGACGATTATTCTTTGTACATGTTACTGCAGCGAGCCTACCTCGCAGCTTAGACTATTGCTGGTGTTTACATAGCCCCGTGCCATGGAGCTGGGGTAAGGCGCAGCACGTGTCCATCCTGGATTTCCACTTGTTATCGGGACAACCAACCAGTTGTTTGAGTTAATTGTTGCCAGTGTTGTCCAGATGGTTAGTTAATAAAACTGTAGTTAAGTGTACATGTAACCTGGGTACAGATTGCTTCACTAGTTTTTTTTTCCTGGCCATACCCTCCGAGGCCGAAAACCATTTGGCCCTTATTCCGTATTGTTCGCCTTTGAAAAACAGCCGACTCTATTAGTTAAACCGTATTTTTGTGGTGGAGATATGTACGGTTGCGTAAGTGTTAATATTCCCGATGCCATGTCTGAGGTTCGCGACAGGATGAACTTGCCAAGCCCAGACCCTAGGGTATGCAGAGTACCGAAAAGCTACATCATCCGGGTGCTAGTGCGTGGAAACCAATTTTTGTCTAAATTAGTCACTTATCAAGGTTCAGAGTCACTCCTACCTGTGAGCCGATCATACAATCGCAGTTACAGTGAATGTTAATCCAGTAACTTGTATGGGCATGAACAAAATACTACACGTTATATAGTAAATTGAACGGTAGCCTTTCCTATAACCGATACTTCCCACAACACGCATTTCATCTCACGTCAGTTTTACGTGGCTTACAACTATTCCAAAATAGGCCTTTTACGATTCATAACCGCGGGTAGCGTTAGTCTAGCTACAATTGTAGGTCGGCTTGGCAAGCCCGCTGCTTAACGGTCCTCGGCCCATTCGTTCTCTCTCTTGATCGCAGCTTCCTCTTCTGGAGAAAAATCGTTTACAATGTTGAAAGTCTTTCTGATCTCCTCCGGGGACTTGCCTCTGATCATCTCGGCAACCACCTTGCAGCCGGCGTCTAATAATGGTCTGATGTTCAAATAGTTGGCGGCGAGGATAATTTCGTACAACATCTCTTGGTCCACCTGCAAGAAGTTCTTATCCCAATCATCAACAGGGGTGATCTTTCTGGTGTCGTCGTCGTCCTCGTCTGGGAACTCGGTGTCCTTGTGATGTTCACACCATTCCAAGACGGCCTTCAAGACGTTGGATCTGACGTTAGGTGTAGGGATCTCGAAGTCCTCCTCGAGCCCGTTAGGTGCCAAATCCTCGATCATCTTCTTGATCAAGACAGACTTCTCCGCAACCTTCTGCTCCACTGGGAACTTGCCGTTATCGGAAGAAACAATAATAACTTTAGGGGTGTCGGACATTCTGTGGCGTTAGTAATTCAAATCATGAAACAAAGGGGGATACGTACGTTGAATTTGTGTATAGTAATAGGGCTGTGGAGAAGAAAAGCGTATATCCCCAATCGCCAGTTTTGATCGGTTTGCGGAGTGCCACTGCAGCATGAGGACCCCGAAAATTAAATGGTTGGTACACGCACAACAGCTAAAGCAAACGGGACAGCCAATAAGATTACAACTCCCAAGCAAGCTTAAAGTCTAAGTGATTCCAAACGGTGTAATGTAATAAAATCTACACATTTTGAATACTCTAAGACACTGAATATCTTAAGAGATTGGGTGTGTGCTCCCAAGAAGGTGAGGGTGATTCTAAGCATCTGGTTAACGTGAACGACTTCTGTCCAGCGTGCCTGGTCAGGTTTAAGCTGTCAATATCAGGAAGGTTGAATTCAATGGATTATAAATGGAATTGTTCAATATCTTGTATCAAACCAAGGTTATATTAAGATTAAAGTTAGTTAAGCACCGCTGATATTTATTATATCGAGCCTTGCTAATTTGCTAATTCCTGGCCCAAGGCGCACAATCGTTTTAATTTTTGTACCCTAGGGTTCCATGAGTCATTCCACTCAGCACCAGAAACCAATATATATGTAGTCCCTTTCATATGTCAGTTGAACCGAGTCTGGCATGATCCAGATAATTCAAGCAATGATTTAATATAGGATACAGAAATCAATCAAAGATCGAGAAGCTGGGGGTATGTAAGCCTATATCCTTATAATCCTTCGGTACCGGCCTGTTGCTACAACTACAAACCTGACAGCACAATACCATAAATTACAGCTTCTCCGTCATAAATTCCTACAACTTTTCCATCATAAATTCCTACAGCTTCTCCTTCATAAATTCTTACTCTCTATCTTAATTATCAAAGTTGGAGTAGACCCCAGCGCTCAACTCGTCCAACTCCGGTAAAGCATCCATGTTGGCCAAATAGTCATTAATCCCGTTCGCCTTCGCGAGCTCGTTGCTCTGCTTCGTGATCTGCGCCAACAACGATGCCAACTTGAATTTTCCAGCGGTGTTGTCCCCCACGTTGTTCAAGATATTGTTCAACAACGTGTCGATGTTCACATTCACCAAGCGGTTAAACACGAGAAACGTGGGCTCGGCAAAGATATACCGCTTCGTCTCGTCCGTCAACACGCGGAGCGTAGAACCGCGGTCGTGCAACGCGTGAACCATTTCAGGATTGGTGTGTCTCAACACAAACATCTCAAGCTCAATGTTGGTTGGGAAGAAGGAGCTCAACAACTCGTGCTTGTTGTTCATCTCGATTACGTCAACAGTGTCAGCAAGCAAGCTGGACAAGTCGTCGATGGACAACTCGGACCGCGGGCTGACGTCAGCAAACACACCTTCCACGGCCGCCTGGACCTTCTCGTGCAACGCCATCCAGCCGTGGTTCAACAACCACCAGCTCATACTGACATACGCCTGCTCGCAGTAGTAGTCCTCCTCGTCCTCATCCGTCTGCGCTTGCGGCGCGGCGCGTGGCGCACTAAAGAGCAGCGTGAGGCCCGTGAGCGCGCTGCCCTGCTTCGAGTTAGCCACCTGGATAGCCGATTCCAAGTACGACCGGCGCGCCAAGATGTTCAACTGGAGCCGGGTAATCACAAACAACGCGGAGCTCGCGTAAACTAACGTCAAGAGCCGGGTCACACTTTGGATCTTCAACTCCGTCCATAACTCCGCCTTCGACTTTGCGCTGTATGCGTCCAACGCCTCGTCGTTCAGGCTGACGGCGACGTTCAAGATGTTGACGGACGATGCCGGAGTGGCGCCCGGCGCGCGCTTCATTTGGAGCGACTTTGTGATGTTCTCCACCGGCAACCGCTCGAAAATGGGCGCCGCCATCACCGGTAAGAGCGACAAGATCGTGTAGTACGCATCTTTCTGTGTCTGTTCGAAACGTCTGCGGATCTGCTCCCGCGCGAACTTCTCTTCGGAAAGCCGGGCCTGGAAGTCGGCGATGCGCTTGCGCACGTACCACTGCGCCAAGTAGACGAGTGTCGCGATGGATGTGGTCACGATGAGCTTGCGCTTGTGGCGGTGTGCCAACGTTCTGAGGTATGTGAACATAGCACGGGATGAATTGTAGCGTCAGTAAAGATAGGTCCTTGTATCTGGATGATACTATGTGTAGCAGAAAGACGTAGATGTATGGCGGCTGTAAAGAGACGGACGTGTGGGGTTGACGTGTGGGCTTTGGCATATGACGAGGATGTCGAGAAAGCGGAGATGGTCACGTGCCTGAGATTTTGCTCAGTGCCGGAGACAGGGCTGCCGAGATCCGTTGAGGGGAGCCGTGGTGAACGCACCAAATGAAGCCACACATATAACGGTGTTTTAAGCGCTGTTGCAAAAAGGTAAATGTATATTTAACTAAGGACTGAAGAAGCTCCTTATTCTCTCGGAGTGTACTATGAAGGTTTCATGCAGTCGGGAGGTTACGGGACTTATCCGCCGCATAAACGTCGCCTAAGGTCCGACAGAGATTGCAGGGGTTACAACCGAAATTTCCCTGGTCGGTGAGGTTATCTCTATAAAAAAAAATCTTTTTAGGCTCCTTCTATAGCTCGGAGGTTTGTTGTCATTCCAGGGATCGGACCTCCTACCTGTGCTGTGGGTAATCGCAGATGCTATTAGATGAGAATACTTTGATAAAATGTACAAAAAGATGTGGTATATTTACGTAGGTAGAAAGAATTGTTCATTGGGTATGAACTAGATATACAACGAAGCGGTCGGTCGGTCTTTATATAGACCGGCTGATACATTTTTGTGACAGTCTTCAAACTTATTACAGAGGTTGATACGTTATCAGCGTTTCACGTTCTGCAGCCTCATGTAGGATGGATACCCACGGCACTTTCAATACAGAAGGAGTTGAGATGAAGGAGCGGCGTCATCGAGGCTAGCTGATAATGTCATGAATCGACTATACGTTACCGAAATATCCGAAGATCGGTAGCTATATAGAATATCGTCGGTAGGAAAGAGGATATCGGTTAAGTGTTACAGTGCATCTCGTGCAGCACTTACGTCCCAAGGCTTACTCGATCCTTCTGCCATACTGAGTGGGGTGATATGGTATAAGGACTTCTTCGCCTTTCTTTTGGTTATATATTGCAGGTTACAAGTGAAGTGATCATTAATATAAGCATGCAAATTAGGCATTTAGCCGTGTCCGGCTTATGTGGGATGTGACTGACCATGGCCAGAGATTTGAAATAGAGAAGATACCCTCGATTGTTGTTACTGACTACTTAGTGTTGGAGAAGTAGGATGGAATGGTGGTGATGGAATTTACAGTACAAGGCGAGCTATTCTACTACCAATCCGCGTATCTTGAATGCATTTTGAATGGCAATACAGGTATGGTGTTGCTTAGGCCGAGTGCCCAAGCTAATCAGATTTTTAAATTCCCATTGTCTATGGTTGAGATAACGGGAGATGTTGGGTGAATCGTCACGCCAATGACTCCCCTGATGATTTACCCCTCGTGATGGACCATTCCTGTTGAATATTTACGTGAAGGAATCGGAATCTGATATTGCCGAATGCCAATGTGACACGAATATGGGTTGGTTCTGTGATCAAGCCAAGAATGAGGCAAACGATGTGTTTTCCACCTTGAGACACCGTGGTATGAATAAATTCCATTAACACGTATTTCGTGGATATATTGGCAGTCCAAGGTGTACGAAAACTTGAATATTGGTCTGTAGTGCCCGTAGAAAGATGTGTGGTGGTCTTTTTAACAGAAGATACAAGACCAGATGGTGTCGCTTACTTTTACAGTTCTAGGCGAGTCAGAATACTTGTCTCAAAACCTAGATATTATACATTATATCTATACAATGGGATTCTTTACCGTCGAAATCGTATCACCTCCTTCCCAGTCAACCGCCACTGCGGTTTCAATATTCTCATAGCTAGATACACCATATTTCTCGAAACATTATTCATTACACCTTTGATCCAGATGACAAAGGCCGGAAGGAAGCTTGATCATTAAATCTCGGAGTGGTAGACCCAGTTATATGGCAACATTTAAGTAGATGGGTGAGTTATAAAATATCACTTTATATAAAGCGCCTGCTGGGAATAAAAGAGAGTATAAAATGGCATCTGATTAAGTAAACCCCGTGACTATCGACAATACCCCCTATCCATCTGCCTACATCCAGTTTACACTTCACTTTTCAAACCTAACCTTTTATTTGAATAATATACAATACCCTAGACAGGAGTCATCGGACACACCCCATCTAGGGCTTGGTGACCTTACTGGTCTTCTTAGTCTTCTTTTTGCCCTTAATTTCCGCACCAACTTTCTTGACGTCTTTTTTAGATACACTAACTGCTTTAGGGGTCTCGTTGTCCTTCGCAAACTTTGTGTGGGTGCCGGTAAAATGGGCTGAACTGATGGCAGGGGTATGCGCACCGGTTACGACAGTGGAGTTGCCTTGACCCAATGCAGACTTTAAGTATCTTTTGGCCAACTCAGCGTCAGCACTCTTATCTTCACTGCCGGCCTTTGCCTGTTTGACGGTAGCCATGTACGACTTCACCCTGGACAATTCATCCATGATGCCGTGTTTGTTTGTGTCAACCCCACTGGCTTTCAAGAACGAGAAGAAGAGGGAGGATATGCTGTAGGCGTAGTTGTTGGTCAATTCGGCTCTTTCCAACGGCGTGATGGCAGCACTGCGCTCATTGAGGGTCTGAGCCACAAGTGCCTTGATCTCCACTGTAAGAGAGTCCACAGCCGAATCCAAAGCTTGGGCATAAAGCTTCACATTTTCGATGTTATCCATGGCGCTAGTTATGTGTAATGCCAAAAAAGGATGAACTGGCGAACAAGAAAGTAGAGCCATCTTGATAATACTTTTGATATGGCATAAAAATAATTTTCCTAGTCACGTGATTTTGCGCGTCACACGAATAGAGGCAAACGCACGGCATTTAAGCCGCACACTTTGGTATGCATGCAGACCGCTAAACCATTGCTAGCCTGGCCAAGCCCCTGGAATCCGCTGTTCAAGGCTATTGCTTTGAGAAAAGTCCTGAGGAAGTTAATTGCAAGTATGTGATTACAGTGTACACTACGAAAGGGCTCCTCGACTACAGAGGGAAGACTGCATCAGTCAGCCGTGTCGGCCCACTGAAGCATGCTAAGGTTTTCCATCTGCATCTCGGTGTCGGATCTTGTGACATCTTAGCCTCACGATTTACAGGCTGACGACGAAACCTGCGAAGATCGACTCATGACTTCTCCGAAGTGTGCTATGATGGAGCAAAATGGCCGGGATATACAAGTACGGGTCCTGGGTAACTGAGTCCACCGGGGCCCCCGCCTGCAAAACCATCTCCCGTCACTGCCACCAAACGTAAATATCTCGCACCAGTAACCTCCTGGGTGCACTCTAATCAGACTACCTCCCCAAAAGCGGAGTCTTAGTGTGCTATGCTGTCACTGTAGGCGAGAGAATGCTCAAGATTACCCGGCCATACCATCAAGCTCTCCGGCACATAACGCGCATATGTCTGAATTGGGCCCGATTAAAACTTGGAACTGCAGCCTGCGTCAGCTCTGTCCTCGGAATCGTCAAGTCGTTTTTTCCATCGCGCATTAGGTGCAAACCCTGTCTGAGCCTCTCCATCCACGACCTCCGCAAGCTTCTCCGTCGGTTCAACGTCCAGAACTGATTTGCGGGGTTTGCTACACATTCCTAGCCCCTACTCGCGTTTATCCCGTTCTCATAAACCGGAACAGCAATCTGCCTCAAACACAAATCCTCACCGTATGTCATTCAACCGGGACGACCATGGAAGACATTCCTGGTTCGTTCAGAGGTGCCTGTAGCGATTACTCCTGTCATATTTAGCTTTTGACTAACTTTCTAGAGAATACTTCCCCGGCGGTAGCCATCTCACAGATCTCTCCCAGACTTGCATCCGACCTTGCATGCAAATCGCAGCCTGTCAGCCATAGCCTATCACCTATTCACACAAAATGGGCCTTAAAAGAAGGAGTGCATCGCAACACACGAGCCCCACGAAACTCCCTCGACAGACCAGGCGTTCATCCGAATCGAGCAATGCCGTCGAGCCAAAGCCCCCGAGAGTGCCGCTAACGGTGCGGGAAACGGCACAGATGTTGCGGAAGATCCCGCAAATGTCACTCGAGGACATTGAAGGCTTGGAAAAGGACCTCTCAGCCGAATACAGACGTTTGTCGACAGAGTTTGCGCGCTCGCGGTTGCCTCGGATCAATGAGTTGATCAAGCTCATCGACGAGTCTTTGAATGTTTCCGAGCTCAACCACCGGTACTACACGGACTATGTGAGTTTTACGGTGGGCGAATTCGACAAGCACAACGCCCAGTTCTACAAAAAATGCGCCTCTACCGCACCGGAAGTGAGCCCCACAAAGCGCCGCGCCCCAGTCGCTAGAACGGCCTCCGTCTCCTTGGAAAAACTATTGAAGGCAGAGCCCACCATCCCACATCCCACCGAGTTCAAGTTTTTCCCACAGGCCTGGAAGCAGATCGAACAGCCGTACCAGCGCGAGTTCAAACGCCTCTTGACGTCGCACAAGTACGCCACAACGCTCATTGCGCAGAATGCGGAAACCAGCCGAATCCTCATCTGGAAGCAATACTTCGACTCCAGGCAGAAGGAAAAGGAAGCACTAATCGCCAGAACCAATAAAGAGTTGTATGAATTGGAGAAGGAGTATCGCGGCGTTAATAACCATACGATTGACTACCATGACGACGCGGTGTACATCAGATCGTTGCGCAAGCCCACCGACAAGAAAGCAAACAAGGCGGGCAAGTTGGAGATTAAAAAGCGCGTGATTGCAAACTATGCCCGGGACGAGAGGAAGCTCGCAGAGATGGATTACAGTAAGATGTCTTCGATTACTGCCTTACAGACCAGCGAGGTGCTAAATGATCTCTACATGATCAAGGAACGCCGGAAGAACCCAGCAGACTTTTACGAATACGCCTATGAAACGTCAAAGTTCCGCGAAGTCATTCCTCTTCCGGCCAACCAGGTTGGTAACGAGCACAACGAGGAGGAGAGCGAGCCAGAGACCGCTGAAGTGGCTGCTATCAACTCCGAGTACCCGCCTCTGTTTGAGCCACCCTTTCCGTATATGATGCATCCTTTCTTCCCGTCTCAGTACGGCGAAATGCCTCCACCCTTACCCTACCCCCACGGCGAAGCCCAGCCGTTTATGCATCCGTTCCAGGGGTTTCCCCCGCCTCCAATGGGATTCCCAGAGGATGGCATGCGTCCACCGGCTATGGGGTATCCGCCAATGCCCTACTTTTACCCACCGGGAATGCCGTTTCGTCCGTCTGCCGACTCTTCCCGGTCGCTGTCACCTGTGGATTCTGTTCCGGACCAACCTACCAAGGAGCCAACGGGAGAGCTCCAGCCAAGCAGCGTCCCGATCAAAGAGGAACAGCCGCAGGAAGTTATCCATCTTCCTGAGTTGCAACTTCCTGGGCGTCTTCCTGGGCATCTTCCTGGGCGTCTTCCTGACCATCTTTATGAACGACCCGACCCTTTCCATACTCACCATCCTGACTCCCTTCCTAGATTGCATCTTCCCGGTGCGAGCCCCTATCTGGAAGCTCTCCAGTCTGAAGTGGTCCAACCCGCATCCAATATGCTGCGGGAGATGCCCATGGAAGTTGTGCACCTTCCTGCAATTACAAACGTGCTTCTGGGGATGAGCACTGTGAAGCCGCGCTCTAGACCAGCCTCGCCCTTACTGATTAACCGTGTATTGAATGCCGAAGAGCCGGTGCATGTGGCGTTGCCGGAAGTGAAGAAAATCCTGGTCATTGAGATTTCCAATCCATAAAGAATGAGGAAATGTCTAACTCATAGACAAGAATGAGGATATGTCTAAACGATATTTTGTCAATGAGATGGTATCAATATATCACGGATGAATGTAAGGATAAGTCAAGGACGTAGATCTCGCATCTGGAGAAATAAAACAGGTCAAACCTTTACTATAGTTTGCCAGCCCATCTCTAAGTCAGCTTCCATATTCGGCCCATCAAGAAGCCGACTCCTCCGAAACCTCTAATATCCTATACGCTTGTAATAACCATCCGCCTGTACGTCATCTAAATCCCCATCTCCCATTATAATACATCCTTACAGCGATTATTCTTTTAAATTATATTGGGATTTTAAATATTTTACGTATATACCTGACTCGAATATTTTGTACCCAGAAAATCAGA
This sequence comes from Babjeviella inositovora NRRL Y-12698, assembly GCF_001661335.1. Lineage (NCBI taxonomy): Eukaryota > Fungi > Ascomycota > Pichiomycetes > Serinales > Babjeviella > Babjeviella inositovora. The sequence continues at coordinate 1,099,546 of NW_017566839.1, forward strand.
TAAGGCCCCGGCTATGTAGCAACCTGCACCTGACATAATTATCCTGCATCTGATACCTCCCGTTATCCTGCGAAAAAAATCTGGCAGCATGTTAAAACATATCAACGCCACAAAGTGCTACCATCCATCATCACACCATGGACGAACAAATTGACACATTTTTAGCCATCACAGGCTCGTCCGACAACAGCGTGGCCAAACAGTTTCTTGAAATGGCCGGCGGCGACTTGGAGACCGCTATTGCACTCTTCTTCGAGCACGGGGGGGCACAGGTGGGCGGAAACGGGAGCACCGTCAGCCAAACCGCCGACGAAGACGCTGAATTCGCTCAGCAATTGCAGCGCGAGGCATACCAAGAGCCACGCGACGTGAGGGATGCAGATTCCAACGCCCACTACCACGACACGTTAGTGGATGACGGGATGGATGGGTTCTCTTTCGGCGGTTTGGGCCGTTTGATGCCCCAGAACGCTCCGACACTGGCAATGTTCGGTAACGGTGGCAACAGAGGCGTATTCAACCAATATGAGGTGTCAGACGAGGAGATGAGCGATGACTACGAAGACGACTACGAGGACGAGGAACGGGCTGAGACGGCGGCAGATCGCGAGGTCAGGGAGAGGCGCGAGCACCGCAAGAAGTTGGCTGACATGTTTCGGCCACCGTTCGAAATCATTAGCAAAATGGCGTTGGGTCAAGCCAAAACGTTGGGAAGACAAACAAAACAATGGATCTTGGTCAACATCCAGGACAACACTGACTTTCGGTGCCAGATATTGAACCGCGACTTGTGGTCGAGCGCGCTGGTGAAGCAGCTCGTGAAGGAGCACTTTATCTTTTTACAGTACCAGTCCGACGCCCCCATCGCGGCCGACTATGTCCAGTTCTACCCGTTCACCGACTACCCGCACATCGCGATCTTGGATCCCTTGACTGGCGAGCGGTTAAAGTTGTGGAGCGAAAACCCGGATGTAGAGGACTGGAAGACTGAGGTGTACGAGTTTCTCGATCGGTTCACCGTCGGGAAGGACTCCAATCCGACCGTCACACACAAGAAGCGACTCGACCCATCGGAGTTGACCGAGGAACAGCAGTTCGAGTTGGCCATGAAGCAGTCGATGGGCGAGATTGTCGAAGACACTGATGCCGTGGAAATAATAGAGGGGGATGAAAGCAACCCAATCGATTTAGACTCCGATCCCGAGGTACCAGAAGCCGATGGGTTGTCTCCTGAGCAACGCTTGTTTGCGGAAATTAAACCCGTGAGTCACGAGGAGCCCCAAGACCCCGCCACCACCACTCGGATACAGATCCGTACCGGCGACGGGAAGCGTGTGGTGCGCCGTTTCGGTGTAGAAGATCCTGTCAGGGTGATCTTTGAGGTGATCAAGGCAACCTTCGAGCAGGTGAGCGATAGGCCGTTCGTCTTGACTAGCCAACGCACCAATTTACTCACCGAGTTGAACAAGACAATCCAGGAGGCTGGTTTGAAGAATGCCTCCATTCTCTTGGAGATGAGCGATGTGTAAGATTTAGGTTAATAGAATGTGAATAAGTAGCGGGTTTGTAGGATAAAGGCTTATGGACCAGAAACCGCGGAAAGTTCCATGCATCGGATAGTGATTTTTGCCAGAATAAAAACAATAGTGCGTATAACCGAGGCTATCGAATTGGAACTATCTCACAAAACCACCACTCCCGATAATTCCCCATGGGTTACACTAGGTTTCCTTGTCCTTGACATCTTTGATCCTATATCCTGCATGTACTACTGACCTGAGCCGCACATTTTCACTTGCAGCTATAAATTTTTTTTCCTATAATTTTTTTCGCTATCACTCTCTCAACGTTCTCCTACTCACCACCATGGCCGAAAAAGTTAGATACTACCTTGAACAGTCCGTTCCGGAGTTGGAAGATCTCAAGAGAAAGGGTCTCTTTGACAAGGGCGAAATCACGATGATCATGAGAAGAAGAACTGACTTTGAGCACCGCATCACCGGCAGAGGGGCCAAGCCGAGAGATTTCTTGAAGTACACCGAGTTCGAAACCAACTTGGAGAAGTTGAGAAAGAAGAGATACGTTAGGTTATCGCGTGCTGGGTTGATCGAGACCAAGCCGTCGATTTCCGACTGGGCGGGGATGAGACGTGTGCTCTTTGTTTTTGACAGAGCCACCCGCAAGTTCCCCGGCGACTTGAACATTTGGGGGTCGTACTTGCGGTTTGCACGCAAAAATGGTGCCATCAAAGTGATCTACAGGGCCTACACGAGATTGTTGCAGTTGCAGCCAAGAAACGTGGACGCGTGGATCAGCGCGGCCAAGTACGAGTTCGAAGACAACGCGAACGCAAAGGGGGCCCGTACCTTGTTGCAGAAGGGGTTACGCTTCAACCCGGAGTCCATGACCTTGTGGCTCTCGTACGCAAAGTTTGAGTTGGCCTACATCACCAGGTTATTGGCCAGAAGACGCGTCTTAGGGCTTATCACCGAGAAGCAGCAGCAGGAGCAAATGGACAGTGAGCAACAGGACGTGGCAAAATCGGTGGAAAGCTCCGCTAACCTTGCGATCGACGAGCCTGACCACACCAGTGACAAGATTGTCTTGCCGTCTGTCACCAATGAGGACTTGCGCGAAGAGTTGAACCAGTTGCCAGAAGCGGACATAAACATGCTCGGGAACCCAGACACCAACCCTGCCTTGCGTGGTAACGTTGTGTTGGCCGTGTTTGACGTGGCAATGCCAAGCTTGTTGAAGACCATGCCGTCTGACGAGTTTAATGCCGCCAGAAAGGTTGACAGAGCGTACGAGATTGCCCACGAGTTTTTGGCGGTATTTGACCAGTTCACCGAGTTGGACCGCCCCTACTTGTCTGGTCATGTCGTGGACTACTTGAACCAGGAATTACCTAACGACGCCAGAACCAAGATGTTGGACGTTGTGTTACCGCTCAGGACCATGAGCTTTGACGATAACGAGTTTGCCACCACCTTGCAGTTTGTGGTCAACAAGTTCATCGCCTACAAGTCGAAAATGCAGGAACAGGCCCAGAAGGACGACTTTACCGCCATGTTCACCACCTACTTACAGGAGAGGTTCTTGCAGTCCGACCCGCAGCCTACCGAACGCATCCAGACTTTGTTGCAGGCAATTATCAAGAAGGTGAGAAACTAGAGAGTGTGTTTGTGATGGTATGTGTTTAGGATGGTTATGTATCACTTGTAATATGATTCAAAATTGTGTAAGACCTGCATCTCAGGGTTAAGTCCCTATCGTGTTAATGTTTGACTTAGGTCCTGATCTGACTATCGGCTCGGCATGATTGAAGGTACTTGGCCTGGTCAGATATTTGAGCTTTCAGTGTATAGCAAACCACCTAGGCCAGTCAGCCTGAAATACTAACGTTGTGGTTGCAGTCAGGTATTAATAATTCACAGCTAATCGGTTACTCGATCTAGTCGCTGCACCTATTATGTAACTCCATCCTACATTACACCACCAGAAATACCATACCTCTATGTTTGCATATCTATTTTATCCGCCGCAATTATCCTTAAATCTCCACTTATAAGGATCCACCTTCAGCAATTATTAAACACCACCGTAAAATTCATGTGACCCCACCTTTTAGCTCTTCGATGACGTACTGTCCCGGGGAAACTTTAAGAGGTCGTCCCCCCACCAACAAAACAAAACAAAACGCCGCCAGCTATCAACACCATCATCGCCACTCACCAATCCATCCATCACACACCATGGCTGCCGGGAAATTCCATTGCGACGTGTGCTCGTCCGATTGCACCAACCGTGTGCGCATCCGCTGTGCGGTGTGCAACGAGTACGACTTGTGTGTGCCGTGCTTTGCCAACGGGTCCGCGACAGCCAACCACAAGCCATGGCACGCGTACCGCATCATCGAGCAGCACGCGTACCCGATCTTCGACAAGGATTGGGGTGCAGACGAGGAGTTGCTGTTAATAGAAGGCGCTGAGCAGTTGGGGTTGGGTAACTGGCAGGACGTCAGCGACCACATCGGCAGTAGAACAAAAGAGGAGGTGGGCGAGCACTACACGCGCTGCTACTTGCAGAGCAAAGACTACCCGCTCCCCGAGACGGATACAGACTTGTCGCACATCACGCCGCAGGTCTTTGCGGCAATGCGCAAGGAGCGGCTCGAGCGCTTGGAGCGCAAGAAGAACGGGCCGTTACCACCGCCAAAGCCCAAAGCCAGCGCCTCGGTACCGCTCTGTCATGAAATTCAGGGCTACATGCCGGGCCGGATGGAGTTCGAGCACGAGGTGGAGGACGAGGCAGAACACACGGTGAAGGAGATGATCTTCGATCCGGACGATCAGCCGAACGACATCGACTTGAAGTTGACCATTCTAGATATCTACAACTCGCGGTTAACCACACGAGCCGAGCGCAAGCGCATTATGTTGCTTAATGGGTTGCTTGAATACCGCAAGAACATCACGCTCGACAAGAAGCGGCTGAAGGAGGAGAAGGAGGTGTTGAAGAAGATCAATGCCATGATCCGCGTAATGACGCCTGCAGACTTTGAAGACTTCCTGCGCGATATCCTCACGGAGTTGCGGTGCCGCATCCGCATCCAGCAGCTCCAGACGTGGCGCCGCAACGGCATTCGCACCGCCGAGGCCGGGAACCGATTTGAAAAGGACAAGATTGTGCGGTTGAACGCGTTACAGCGGTTCGGCGCCGGCTCTGCGTTGAGCTCGCGGCACACGGCCAACTCCATCGCGTCCAATGCATTGGGCACGCCGCGCGGCCGTGGGTCCGCCACGCCACAGCCGGAAACCAAGCCGCCCAAGAAGAACATTAACCAGCCGTTGGACATTTCCGGCGCCGCTGACTTTGATCTCTTGTCGCAGGATGAAAAGATTTTGTGTGCATCCTTGCGCATGTACCCGAAGCCATACATGGCCATCAAGCACCAGTTGATGCGCGATGCCGCCAAGAGCGACGGCGTGTTGAAGAAGAAGGAGGTCAGGCAGAGCTTGAAAATTGACGTGAACAAGGCCAGTAAGATTTTTGAATTCTTTGTCACCCAGCGCTGGATCAACCAGGGGTGATACGGGGCTACAGAGAGGAGTACGTTTGGATAGAGCGCGAGGAGGGGTTTTATACGTGATCCGTCAATGAGTACCCTGTACTCTTGCTCATTGGCAATTTGGGCAGTGGATAAAACCATTTGGTATGTGACTTGATTGGTGTGGGCCATGGCGAAGCTTACTATAGCTACTCGGCATAGCTATTATGGATATGGCTTTACAAAGCTGGGTTCAAAAATAGTGTCAGATAGATATACTTTAAAGGGTTTTCTCGTGAACAGAACCGTCTTTATTACGGCTATACTCTGATATGTCTCGGGACATGCCTTATATTTATTACACTCCTTGTATCTTCAAAAGTGCCATGTAATAATGTGCGTTTTTTTACACGTACCGATCGTACTACATTTCGGTATAATAACTATTTCGGTATATATGGACCTCTAGTCCTCCTCTATTTGTGTATCCCACCTATAAATGGTATTTTCATAGATAACTAATGGAACTTGCAGTTCAGCGTGCAATCATCAAGTTCCATCTCTGGGTATGCTAGTTTGATTCCTTCTTTCCACTTACTGTAGTTTTCAAACGCGTTATCATGTATGTGTAAGGTTTTCAAGCTGACGGGGAGGTTTAAGTATCGAATGGACTGCTCAGACAAACCGGTGTGGCATAATCCCAAATAGTGTAGCCTTGGGGGAAGTTTGGATAGCCCAGCGACATTCGTCAAGCCTTTTTGTGCAGATGAGCGGGAATTCTCTGGTAAATTTCAACTTGTAGAGGCATGGCTAAGCAGATCATACTCATGGCAGTATACTGATTAGCTATATAATACATATAAGATAAAAGAGGGAGGAATCGGCCTCTTTATATAAAGGTATCGATCCCTATTATGTGACAACTACACGCTTACTACAGTATCTAGTGTTCGCCGTGTGACATCCTTATACATAAGTGATTGATAACACTGTCTTTTGGTTTAATAAACTACCATGTTGAAGTAATACCTAATGGAATAACCTTATTTTTTAGCTCGTACTGGATAGTTCCCTCATAATAAGCTCGCATACTCTGGGCTGATCTTTAGATAGTCGCCGGGGTTAGGTCCAGGGCATACATAACGTTGAGATAAGCTATGCAGGATAATAGAAAATCCTCACCATACGTCATCGTGCAACCCATAATAAGATCTTCCAGACGTATTTATTTCGGGAACTAGTTTAAGCATTCATCGCGCTAGCACCCCATACCCGACCCTTACTCTCTGCATCAAATAAGCACGCCTCTGAATATGAGAATCCCTTCATTAATCTTAATTATCCCGCTATTGGTGCCAGTGACGGCCGAGTGGTACCCCAGAACCGGTGATGACGAGGTCCCACCCATGATTCCTTATGATAACAACCAAGAAATCCCGCTAGAGTGCACCCAAAGGGACGTCGAAAACAATGGCGAGCACAAGTTTGACGAAAACATGAATGTCTTGTATGCCCCGTTCCCTCTGTGTGCTGAGACGGGCAAGCCCATTGCTTTCCACTATGGCACAGACGCTGAGTTCAATTGCACCTTTAGCTTTACCGATGAATTGTTTCACCAATTTCAATACTACGTTCACGAAGATGCCCCGTTTTCCTGTCGTTTGCCGTTGAGTAACCCCGACTCGGGCGAGGCCAAGTCCGAAAAGGCCTACATCCCGTTGAGATTCAACTTTAGGGGTAACATCCAAGAGTCCCACTTAGACATCGACGACTCGATCAACGTGTTGTTTACCAGTGCCATAGAACAAAACACGCCCATCAGCGCCATCTCTTGGTCTTCCTCTACGGAAGCGAACAGATACGTGATTGGGGACTCCATGACTTTGAAGGTTGCAGTTAAATGGTTCAAAACAAGCGGTACCGGTACTTCTGAAACCCCCATCAACGGCGGTTTCTACAAGTTGCCTAACTCTTTGAACGGTGTGTCTACGCCTGTTTACATCCTCTCGCTTATAGTTTGTATCCTCTTGACTGCGGGTGGGGTGTATGGTATCGTCTATTCCCGCTTCTCCAAGAAGGCATACACCATGGGATATCGTCCTACTATCGACCATGAAACCGCCGTCGGAAAGAAGGACTAGGCATTTCTGTAGTCATCCACGTCAGTTGTTGTATAATACATGTGTTAACAATCCTGCATAATATTGTAAGAGGCAGCATTGGAAGCTATACCTGTAGCCCTAATGTAAATCACGTGTACTTTACCTGATTTTTCACAGTCACAAACTCTTGCGAAAAACTCAAACGCTTTCGTTTGAAAAAACCTACGCATGGACGACGAGCATTTGCCGTTTTCGATAGGTGAAACTTTTGTGCAGGTCAAAGGCTGGCGGTAAGAAAATTGAAAAATGGCAATGTCAAATTCTGTGTGTCTAAGCCGCACCGCTTCAGAATTTTCACCAGTGTAGTGTAGCGGCCGACGTCTCCATAGTGTGCACGGTAGTGTGGGAGAGAGGTGGGCTGGACATAGTGCGCTTCGGGGGGCAGCGCCAAGTTACTGTGTGCTAGCTAGGCCGTTCTGGTTAAAACTACGTACTCAAAAAAAATACCTACCAACAAGCAAGTTTTAAAGGTTTGTTCACAGTACAATAATCAGTAAAAATGGTATGTACCTGCTACCGTTGATATTGAAAAGAGCACCCACTAGTCCACCATATCAGCAACCGGGATATATCAGATTCCCATCGTCGAAGCGTCCGATGTTACCATGAAAATTTTTGCATCTTGCCCGTCCAAACACAGGCATCTCCCTCCAGACGATTATCGAGATGGCCCAAATAACCAGGTGGCTTTATTTACTCCTATTAGCTTAAGGCTCCCACAATTGTGGTGCTATTTTGATCAGTCTTCGAGACATCCACAATATCCAACACCGCACTTTCTATGCCCGCGTCTCTTCCCTCCCCGGGTATTCTGCATCCATGGTTTCTGATACTAGTGTACCCTGTTGGGATCCTTTTCAACCAGCTCAAAATAGCATACTAACATATATAGGGTCGTGTTAGAACTAAGACAGTCAAGAGAGCCTCTAAGGTCCTTATCGAACGTTACTACCCAAAGTTGACTTTGGATTTCGAAACCAACAAGAGATTGACCTCTGAGATCGCTATCATCCAGTCCAAGAGATTGAGAAACAAGATTGCCGGTTACACCACCCACTTGATGAAGCGTATTCAGAAGGGTCCAGTTAGAGGTATTTCTTTCAAGTTGCAGGAGGAAGAAAGAGAAAGAAAGGACCAGTACGTTCCAGAAATCTCTGCCTTGGACTTGTCTCACACCAAGAACCAATTGGAATTGGATGAAGCCACCGCTGACTTGGTCAAGTCTTTGGGCTTCAAGTTGCCAGTCTCCGTTGTCCAGGTCTCTGCCCAGAGAGGTCAGCGTTTCAGAAAGAGAAACTAAGTCTAACATTGCAATTGCTATAAACCGTGTCATACTCGCGGGTTTATTATAATTCAGTTTAGTTTTTTTTTCGGGATGTACAAATTATATGAAAACACATAAAAATACTCCTTGTTTGTAGATTAGAAACACTAAAGAATCGGTTTCAGCCAAGTATGTTAAGCATCGCGCTGCCAAACCTAGAGAGTTTCCTAGCTTTTGGATCAGTCTCCCTCCCGCTGCCGCCCTGGTTCTCGGCATGGTGCTGCAACACCCCTTGTATGACGGCTTGCCCATGAATTAATCTACTCCTGGCGGCAGCCGCCTGCTTTTTAAGCTCGGAGTAGTCCCCGAGCAACAGGTACCCAGCAGTACTCCATTTTTCCAAGTCACTAGGGCTCATTGTAGCGAAGTAGGCTGGATCGTGCTCGAATTGCCGGAGTAGATCGTCAAAGTTGGCACTGCTGACGCTCAGTGTGTTTGAAATTCGTTTGGAATTGTCCACCGAGGGGGAAGGGGTAATCTCTTGATAGAAAATGTATTTTGGTTCACCAGGGTCAACATTTTCCTTGTCTTTGATTTGGGTTGAACACGAGAGGTTGGGATCGTCCAGGAGAATCTTGGCCATGGACGTATCTAGGACAACTCCGAAGGATATGTCTGTATCGTGAAGGCTCCTGTCCTTCATCAATCTTTCGGTTGGGGACAAATCAGGGTTATATTTCAGGTCGATCTGGTATCGGTTCTTTCTCGTAATCCTTGGGGTGTTTCCAAGTTTAGTTGATGTCGCCTGTGCGATAGCTTCGTTAGAAGTGAGAGCGGGTGTTTTGGGCGGAAATATAGGCAGCAAGGATATCTTACCATGAAATTTATCATTGGGGGTATCTCCTGTGGCTGTTTGAGCCACCAGTTTTTTCTCTAGTGAGAACTGGTTATCAGAAGGGATTCGCTTTGAGGTACGGGTGGCTCGTGGCGTTCCAGCTCTGACGAACGCTGGTGTCTGATTACGCCCTGGGAAGTTTTTTAACTGCCCCCTAACTTTTGGGGTTACAATAGGTATAGCTTTACGTGACTTTTGTCTAATAGGAATTTTTGTGACAATCTTTGGATCTTTAAATAGCGGAATGCCAGCCGAATCGCCAGCCTTCAGGCTAATTAGTTTCCGTTTGTTCCCCATATCGTGTGGCAGTTTCGACAGGAAGAAGGATTTGAGAGAAGAGTTTTTGCAAGATAAATTTGGTACCAAGAACAGCACGCTTTTGAGATATTAGCCGCCCAACACCCACTTTTGGTTTGTATCACCAGCACTGGTTGTATGTTTCTGTGTGCGGCGGAACGGGGAGGACATGCATATAACTTGCACATCACTGGGCCGCGGTAGCCATATTAATTATACGTCAGACCGGCTATAATCGAAACTTCAAGCACTAAGTTAATTTTTTCACTTCATATATATCATCTGTTGTTGTCTATATAATATAATGGATAGTCTATGTATACCTGTGTTTTAGATATATAGTTAAAGCTTAAGATTATATTTCATTATTATATGTGTCAATTTAGGTAATAATTTTGCATGTTATTTTACGGGATAATTGTATTCAATCTGCACACAGAATTGACTTATATTGGCGTATATTACCAAATATACCCTTTTCAACTGCGGGCAGATGTATATATAGATGCAAACTTTAAAATATACAATATATTTACAGTAACGCTTTGAAGTAGCCAATAAATGACATTAACATGTCAGCATGAAAAGATATTTTGGTTCACATTACACACCCAGGCAGGTATGCTGACGATAATCTGTACCGTTTCGCATTTCCTGTCTATCACATCCGATCATTCTCTAGTTTGAATAACTAATATCAGTATACCTAACTATAAGCTCTGTCAACCTCCAATACAAGTCCCTCGTCCTGCACCTCATCGATAACCGACTGTGCTGCTGCATAATTGCGCGGGAATTGTAGACGAGCGAAAAAAGCTTAGACGCTGATTTATTCACTATATATACACCCCACCCCCATTATCTCTACTCTCATATCCTGCCTTATTACACACATTACAATGGTCTTTGACGACAAGAAAGGCTTAGAGATTGCTTTGGAAGAAGCTAGAAAAGGCTTAGCTGAGGGTGGGGTCCCAATCGGTGGGGCTTTGATCGCCGAGGACGGTACCGTGTTGGGCCGTGGCCACAACATGCGCTTCCAAAGCAACTCCGCCATCTTGCACGGTGAAATGGCTGCCTTGGAAGCCGCTGGTAGACTCAAGGGTTCCGTTTACAAGAACTGTACCGTATGTACCTTGCTTTTTTGCAGCCTTAGCTGACTACTAACCGAGCCAGATGTACACCACTTTGTCCCCATGCAGCATGTGCACCGGTGCCTGTCTCTTGTACGGTGTCAAGAGAGTCGTTTTGGGCGAAAATTCCACCTTCATGGGCGCTGAGGACTTGCTCAGGGCCAGAGGTGTTGAGGTTATCAATATGGAAAACCAAGAATGCAAGAACTTGATGGCCCGCTTCATCAAGGAAAGACCCCATGACTGGTTCGAAGACATTGGCGAATAAATGCCGCGTTTTGCATTATATACAAGTTATGCAAAGATTGCGTAACGACCGCATGCAGCTGGAGAGGGCAGGAGCAAAAGTATTTAGGTGGTTTACTGAATTGTTTACTCGTATAGATCAAATGAAACGTAAATAATCGATTTAGAGATAACGTTGATAAACTTTTGTGGAGGTCCAATCGGGATAATAAGATCTTTGGAATAGACACTGTGTGCTTCAGAGATAAAACTATCATGAATGGAGGAACTTGGAATAGGTATATTACCAGGCCATGCCGCGTAAAGTATAACACTTTATGGGAGAAGGAACAATTCGGCCGCTACGTTCATACAGCTTCGCATCCATGAATTAATATGCGAATTGAGAGATAGCCTTTGGAAATCCTATAAATAACACACTTTCGAGGGGCGTATTAAAACACCAAAGAACTCTCACACTAGATAATATCTCATGAAAATCCTCAAAGATTAAATCCTCAAAGATTAAATCCTCAAAGATTAAATCCTCCGTGCTGCAATAATTTCAAGACCACACCGGAATTGGCTATATCCCTGATCTAACAAACCCTAATGCCCTTCGGATAATATTCTATGAATGCTATAAATATACCATGTTATACAATAGAGTTTTAAACCGTAATATATCAACGGCTAGTGTACTAACCCCGCATTCAATCGCTTTTCGCTCGTCAATCCCAAGCAAAATTCTCCTGCCGTTTACTGGCCCTCTCTGCCTGCATACAAAACCCACCCCACTGCTTGTTCCCTCCTCCTTTCCTTATCCGCCCAATGCTTTCCCGGGTGATTAGACGCCCTGTGCGCCTCCATGTTCCGTTCATGAGAACCTACGCGGAGCCAGCGCGCTACAAGAAAGTGCAACCACAGCCGCCCCAAGCCGATGCGTCTTCCGAGATCAACGCACGAATTGTCACCACCTTGCTCCTTGTAGGGATTGCAGGGACAGTTGGGTTCATTGCCGCAACCAAGAAAAACGAGTTCAACCCACCACCAAATGTATACCCGGGCTCCTCCACCACAAAGGTGGAGGACCTCGCGCGCCCCTTCTACTGCGACTCCATGACGATGATGCAGGTGGTGAAACAGATCCGTCGCGTGGTGGGCGACGACCACGTGTCAACCTCTAAGGACGAGTTGGACTCGCATTCCGACAACTCGTACACGTTCCATCGTGCACAGCCACTGGAGAGACCGGTGGCGGTGGTGTACCCAGCAAACGCCGAGGAGGTCCAGGAGATTGTCAAGATCTGCTACAAGTACAGGGTGCCGATGGTGCCGGTTTCCGGGGCAACGTCCATCGAGGGCCATTTCATTCCCACCCGCCGCGGCGTATGCATCGACTTGGGCCGCATGAACCAGATAGTCGCATTGCACGAGGACGACATGGACGTGGTGGTCCAGGCGGGCGTGGATTGGCAGGAGCTTGGCGAATACCTCCAGCCGCACGGCTTGATGTTTGGACCGGACCCGGGCCCGGGGGCGAAGATTGGAGGTATGGTGGCGACCAGCTGCTCGGGCACCAACTCGTACCGTTACGGGACCATGAAAGAAAACGTGATTTCGTTGACGGTTGTGTTGGCGGACGGGACGATAATCAAGACGAAAAATCGTCCGCGGAAGAGCTCCGCTGGCTACAATTTGACGGGCTTGTTCGTGGGCAGCGAGGGGACGTTGGGGATTGTGGTGGAGGCGACGTTGAAGTTGCATGTGCGCCCCCAGAACGAGATCGTTGCCATTGCCAACTTTCGCGAGATCCAGGACGCTGCCCAGACCGTTGCGGATATCGTTCGCGCGGGCGTCCAGGCGAACGCCATTGAGTTCATGGACTCCAGACAGATGAAGGTGGTGAACGCTGCGGGATTGACGAACCGCACCTGGGCTGAAGACCACTTGTTGATCTTCAAGATTGGTGGGTCCCCTGGTACCTTGAAGGATAACACCGCGGCTATCCGGGCCATTGCCAAGAAGAACAACGGGTTCAATCTCGAGGTTGCTGGGGATAGCGATAAGGATGAGTTGTGGTCCGCCAGAAGGGCGGCGTTGTGGTCCTCTGTCGCCTGGAGCAAGAGTTTGAACCCAGACATGCAGTTCTGGCCGACGGACGTGGCGGTTCCGCTCTCCAAATTGCCTCAGGTGTTGACAGAGACGGCGGCGGATGTCGAGAACAGCGGCTTGAACCTCAACATCGTGGCCCATTTGGGGGACGCCAACTTCCACGCCAGTGTTATTTTCCCCCCGGAGAAGTATGCGCTTGCTGAGGAGCTTGTGAACCGGATCACCGCGCGAGCCATCGCGAACGAGGGAACCGTCAGTGGCGAGCACGGCGTGGGGATCGGGAAGCGCGAGTTTTTGGTCCAGGAGTTAGGCGAAGATACGATTGACACGATGCGGAAGTTGAAGATGGCACTCGACCCGTTCCGGTTGTTGAATCCGGATAAGATTTTTAAGATTGATCCGACGGAGAACCGCAAGCACTAGGGACAAGGCGCAGGGGTTTGAGTCTTTGTATGTGCTAGAAGTTAGAGCAGTTTTCACTAAACAGGAAACTTTTTCAGTGTAACGTGGAGTCAATCGGGAAGATTGGGAAAAGCACTGGAAGGAAACAGACTGAAAATACAATCGTCAACCAGAGTATTAGCTAAACAAAGTACTTGTACGCCGAACACTGATATTGTGATCGGTAGATATGAAAGTCATGCAAAACCTTTGGTAGGTATTTGAAATCCCGTGAGTCGGTTTTGGGGTGAGTAGACATACAAGATTGGCCCATGACCGTGTTGTCTAGATAGTGCAAATGAAGTTTCGACCCCACACTGGCGTGTTTGTGTTGCCGGATGACAGCTGAGGGGCCGACCTATAAATATCGTACACCACTGAAGCAACTCTTAAATTGCAATGAATTGTAGGACAGCCTCACACATAATTAAGGCGGAACTTGACAATTATAGTACCAGATATGCTTATGCTCATATTAAGCATTTTCAACTTGACCTTGAAAGTTGGGTATATTTCCAAGTCAATCTCTCACCAGTACAGAGTCATGCTCCAAAACCGTTGATATTTCTGGAGACAGGCATTCCCGTTTCTATAATTTAGGACCTTACCACTTAGTAGCTCCCTTCTACAAATACCTTCATCCGTATTCAACATATATTATCCATAGTGCAGGAGACACACCAAGTAAATGCTCTCTTCAAGAACTAGGCAGAGGTGACGGCGGAAACAATGGAGCTGGCGGTGGTGGCTGCAGTTTCGGCAGCTTGCTTGGCAAATTGGGAGGCCTGGTTGGAGCCTGACTGCGGGAAGACAAGCTCCATGTAGCACATGACCAAAGAAACGGCGGCAAGACCAATGGCCATCAGCGGCGGGGTAGAGGCTTCTTTCTTGGCAACCTTGTACTTTGGTTCGTTCAAGTACGCCTGGAGGGCCAAAAATAAGGAGGCCCACGAGAGCATCTTGTTTCTAGAGCGTTAGTATGGAGTAGAGCGGTGAAAGTGGGGTACATACCTCATGAACATGGCAGCCATAGGTAATGTCTGGGAGATGGTGCCAGACACGTCATTACGAGCCGGGGCCGGGTGGTGGACGTATGGAACAACGAGTTCTTCGCGCTTGAATTGTGGGGCCATTATAGAGTGATGAAAGAAAGAAAGAGTTGGTGGGGATTTGCCGTTGAAGTCAACGAGTTGATATTCTGACGCGGCGCGAAAGTCGGCGAAAAAAACGTCTAAGAGGGTTGCGGAGACGCGGGGGTATACTTGAGATTCTCAACAGTCTCTATATGTTTATTGTAATTTCATAAAAAAAGGTGGATCAGAGTAAATTGGAGATATTTAATATCCGAGTTACCAATATTCTGGGCGTTGAATACACTCAAGTCTGGTGATGGTGTGGCGCTGTTCAGGTCGTGGCACTACCCAGCCTTGCATTCTTATCGATATCAACGCCATCAGCTCTTTTGCCATCAACCCGTCTCTCGGCCCTCAAGCTTAAGATGAATAGGCTCTTTGGAACAAAAAACACCGCACCAAAACCCACATTGAACGATGCCATTGGTGGCGTAAGTATCTGTACTGTACCCGACGAGCCCTACTAACACCTCAGATCGACGAGAGAGTCTCTTCCTTGGACGTCAGGCTTTCGAAACTCAACTCTGAGTTGCTCACATACCAGCAGAAGCTCGCCAAGATGCGCGACGGCCCCGGGAAACTGGCGCTCAAGGCTCGGGCGATGAAGTTGCTCAAGCAGCGCAAACAGATCGAGACCCAGAAAGACCAGTTGGAGTCGCAGGCGTGGAACATGAGTCAGGCGTCCATGACCACCGACAACTTGAAGAATACCATGATCACCATTGATGCTATGAAGACAACCAATAAGGAATTGAAAAAGACCTACGGAAAGATTGATATCGACAAGATTGAGTCGTTGCAGGACGAGATGTTGGACTTGATCGAGAAGTCGAACGAGATCCAGAGTTCGTTGTCTATGAGCTATGATGTACCGGACGACATTTCCGAGAGTGAATTGGATGCCGAGTTGGATGCGTTGGGGGAGGAGATGGACTTTGAGGCGGAGATGAACTTTGGTGGCTCCGTGCCCAGCTATCTCCAGGATGAGTCGCTACCTAGCTTTGTGGAGGAGGCAGCTCCTGAGGAGGCCAAGATTGTGGAGTAGGATAAATGGTGCCAGTATACGGTGTAAGCCGTAAGGAAATAATCATTACGAAAGAGTAAGGATATTACTGGAGTTTAGGTGGAATGAAATTAACAAGTATAGTTTATGGCATTCCATGTATATGTCAAGTCATTATATTTGGTCAAATCTTGTGGTCCAATCCAAATTATGTTGGTAATAGCTGACCCCATGAATTGTTTAATCTTGGTTTTAGATTAAACCGGTAAACAGTCTGGAACGACCCGTGCTATGTAGAAAATATGACATTGATATAAGGCTTCTGCCAGTGACGATGATATGAAACATTCACATGCTATGACTAGTTGTAGCAATTACATGTTATAAGAACCAGAAATGGCAGTTTTGATAACATCCCCATTGTGAATACTGACTAATCAACAATGGTGTACAAACCTATAACAGCTACACGCACCGGGTTAATACAGAGCCAACTTCACAAAAACCATCTCGTAATATCGACAGTTGTACCAAGAGACAGAACTTCTAAAGTATATTTAACGCCACACCAGTCTTATTCATACTCTTGCCCTATCCCATTCTATTACCCATTTTCACCCCAATTAAACCAACTCAGTCAATTCATACTATATACAGTCAGGCTCTCTACAGCAACCGCTGGATGGCCATGAAGTAGTTGCCCACGTGCGGCGAGTCGGTAAACTTCCAGCCGTACAAGGGCATGTAGACACAGCCCTTACTACTGGCAACCTTAAACTGAGCAACTCCCTGTTTTGTGTCAGCCATCCAGTTGCGGATTTCACTTTCGTTAATGTACTTGTCGTACGTATGGGTGCCCACCGGGACAACGTTCAACACGTGTTCGCCCATAAAGATGGTAGTGAACCACGAGACAAAATCGCGGTTGATGGTGGAGATAAAGACCCAGCCGCCCGGGTTGACCCTGCTCAACGCCTGGGTAAGCACCTCAGACGGGTAGTTCACGTGCTCGAGCATTTCAAACATGGTCACCACATCGTACTTCTCCTCCACGGGAATGTCTTCCACCGGCTTCAACTCGTAGCTCACCTTTTCACTCAACATCGGGTCTAACTCCTTATGACTCTTTGCCACTGCGAGCACTTCGGTCGATAAGTCAATGCCCTTTACGTGCGAGATCCACGGCATCCGGCCCATGGATTCTGTCAAAATACCCCCACCGCAGCCAATATCGAGCGCGCTCAACCGCATGGTCTTTACCATGGCGGTACGCTTCGTTTCTTGCTCCTGCAAAATGGCGTTCCGAACGTTTTCCGGCAACAAGTCCAAGTTATAGCACGGAATGTAGACCTCCTCTTCCGGAGATGTGGCGTCAAAATTCAACGGGAGATGCGCCTTGATGGTTTCGTTGATAAAGTCCATCCTCAAGAGATTCATCTTGTGGAGAATGCGCTGCGGACCATTGACGTCCCACCAGGTGTTGGCCAACGCGTTGAAGTGCGACATTTCCGACTCGGACGTTGTAGTTAATTTTTCATTATGGAGGGATCTGAGAACGGTCGAAAAGTAGCGGCTGCCGATACACCGGTTCACAACCGAACAGCGGGCATTCATTGGGATAGGGTAAAATATATGGATAGGATGGGGGTGAATGAGAAGTTGCAATTTGAAGGATTTCCTGCATACGTGCGAGCGGCTCGGAGAGCCTAGATGCCATCGGGAATAACCTTTCATGGTTGTAGCGTATCGATTTTTGATTGTACTCTTTTTATATATTTAAATATCCGGGAAATTTTAATTTGGTTGAAGCATTTACGGAAAGTAGCAGTCACGAGGAGAAGCGTAGCTAGACGGGTTCGTGAGATTTGACGGTTTCATTCAGATCACCGTGACGAGCGTAGAAACCTGACACAAGACTTTCAGTAAAGAAGCTGGTTCTATGGAACAACCCACAAAACCTAACCGAAAAGGTGGTCGGATTAGTTGTTACTTGGCAACAGGCAAAATCGTATTTTAAAATACGTGACTGCATCAGGCGGTATTTTTCTGGGTAATCTAAGGATACTTAATTCAGGTGACATCCCATTAAGTCAACAGTGTCGTATTAATGCAGCTGGTTCTTCATCGCGCACGAGAGATACAGTCTAATGTAAATAACGTACCCAAGTCACGGTCTCCTTGCCGGAGTGTCTAAATCATACCGCTCAATCAAACAAAAAGTGCGATATACCGCGGTTGAGCCTCCAGAACCAGCCTGTCTTTACCGGCTTCTGATTGATTTCTGCCAACCCCGCCTCTTCTTCCATATTAACCTTATGCTTTCCTGATATAATATCCATATCAAGCGGGTTTCTTATCAATGTCTTTTTCAAAAACTTCCAGAAAAAGTAGAACATCACAAAAAAACACCTGGCAGAAATAACACGTGAACAAGTCGGCCACCGTGAACTTCCCCGGGAATAACACCCAGAATCCATTAAAGATCAAGGAAAAAACCACCATAAGACAGCCGAAGTACGAGGCATACGGCTGGCAGTTGAACGGTGCCTTATAGTAGGCATCTGCCTCTGTAAATCCCTGCTCTTTGAACGCACGATGAAACTGAAAGTACGTCAAATAAACGACAAAGTATATACACAACAACCTGGTAGTGGCTAGGTTCACAAACCAGTTGAAAACTACAGCCGTAGTGTCGGAAACGGAAAGATAAGACAAACACCTGATCAAAATCGAGAAGCCCACACAGTAGATAGACGACCCGTTTGGTAAACAGGTGGCCATAAACTTAGGGGAAAAACTCGCTAACGATGCCGAGTAGAGCACCCTGGTGGTGGTGTACGTAAAGGCATTACCATAGGACCAGGCAGCCATCATGATACAGACATTGATATGCGAGTCTAGCTCATGGACACCGACATCTTTAACACCAATCACCCACGGGGAGGAGCCGGCACCGGCAATGCCTTCAGCCCGAGCCTTCAAGAGACCAGCATTGTTTGAGGCGCACAAACAGTTCATGAAGAAAATACCGCCAAGATAGAAGAGACAAAGACGGATATATGAACGCTTTCCGGCGATGGGAATGTTAGTTCATGGCTGGATGATTTCACCAGAGATAAGGGCGAGACAGTCAGGGCCACCGACCGCAAAGGCGACATGGATCGTGACCTTCCACACGCCAAGAAACTTTCCGGTGCTGCCCTCCACCAAATATGCTTTCACTAGACCACCTTCGCTCTAGTACTGGAAGCCATATGCATTTTTTTGTGGGTTACCGCCACACATGGAGATTAGACTAAAAAAACATCAATCCCACAATGAGAAGCACCTTCAACATGGAGGAGTAGAACTCTGCCTCTCCGTAGTTGTTGGCGAAAATGGTCACCAAGGAGAGGGTAGTCCAAACGGCGGGATTTATGTCAGTCCAGAACAGGATAGTGCCGGCCACAGCAACGGCTTCTACACAGATAAACATCATGGCGGTGTAGCAGTGGATCCACGAGGCGGTAAGCCTCAATTCGGGGTCGCAGAACCGGGAAGCAAAGTATAAAATTGAGCCTTTAATGGGGAGCCAGGAGCACATTTCGGCCACACACCAAGCGCTAACCAGATGACAAACCCGATAAAGAGGGAGAGGGAGCCAGATGTGATGAGTAGCGAACCCATCCCCACAAACAAACCCGTCCCGATGAATGAGCCAATGATCATCAAGTTGACATGGCGGGAGTTTAGCCCCCGTTCGGTCTGTCCGTATTTATCTGCATCTTTCTCGGAGTGGAAATCAGTGAGCTCGTTGTAGCTTGCATCCAAACTAGTACTCTCCACTTGGATGTGTTCTTTTCCAGATGTCATGTTTCGGAAAGCTGAGGATCCCTTCAAAAGGCGATACAACAGAAGGGGGGATGGCCCGTCATATATATACTTGTAAACCAGTACGAGATTAGACAATGATCTCTGATAGCCAACAGGGATGCATTATCACTTATACTCGGAGTTTTTCAACAACCTACGAGATACTCAGGTTCATGAATGTGGGGTTCTGTATACCCTTTGGACGCTAGTACACATGTGACAATTAGAGTAATGTCTTTCTGGTGATAGGCACTGAGAACTGAGCTAGAATCAATTACATCTTCTGATAGGTTTGTATCGTCAGGGACTTATCTGAAGGGAGAAAAGTTCACGGGTATCTCTCACATTGCTATTGATACACGTTATAGTCGGTTTAGCGCCAGAATCTCTTGGCGTTTGCTTGTTTTAGATACTCGTTCCCGCGGAATATCAAGTTAGTTCCACCTTGCCCGAAGGATAATTCAATAGCGCTCTACGGGGAACTTTGCCGTATGTCCCTATGGTACCGGATTGCGTCTGCATGTCTATCAACATCCTTATCGCATCCATTGGGATCGGCACGGCATTCTACGATAATCTAAAATATCGCCCAAAACGGATATCGTGGAGGTACTTAATTCGGTTAGGGTCCAGATGACAAGGTCTACGTCTATCCGGCACTGGATTGTTCCTGCCACCGCAAAAAATTCCATGCAAACATTGGCGAATCGCAGCAGATCCAGGATATAACAACACTTAAGGCGTAGTACTATGCACAATACAGGTAATCTTTAAACATATATTCTATTCTGGGTATTTCCTCTGACTCACCCAAACAAAGCATCAGAAACCTTGTTGAGAACTCTCCAAACCGTACCTTGAGGCCTTGGATGTTGCTCCAAAGCCAATCTTTCCGCCTCCTCTTCCATATCGATCTTGTCCTTGCCCGACATAAAGTCCACGTCAAGGGGCGATCTGATTCTGGTCTTTCGGAAAATCTTCCAGAAGAAGTAGAGACAGACGAAAAACACCTGGCAAAAGTAGCAAGTAAACAAATTAGCCACAGAAAACTGACCGGGGAAGAAGATCTAGAAGCCATTGAAAATTAATGTAACACAGACCAAGAAGCACCCCACGTAGGAAATGTACGGCTGACAGTTAAACGGAGCGGTGTAGTAGAGATCCCCCACTACAAAACCCTGCGCCTTGAGGCCACGACGGAATTGGAAGTAGCAAAGAAACATAACCAAATAGGTGCACAACAAACCAGTGGTGGCCAAGTTGATAAACCAGTTAAAAACAGTGGCAGTGGTGTTTGAAATCGAGAGGTAGCCCAAACAGCCGACCAAGATCGAGGCAGTCACACAGAAGACTGGTGCACCGTTGGGCAAACACGTGGCAAGGAACTTTGGAGCAAAACCAGCGAGAGCGGCCGAATACAACCCTCTAGTAGCAGTGTAGGCGAACGCATTACCACAAGACCAGGCGGACATCATAATACCAGCGTTTACGAGGGAGTCCAACCCGTGGACCCCAACGCTTCTGATACCAATAACCCATGGGGAGGAGCCCGCTCCTGCCTTGCCTTCCGCCTGGGCCTGCAACAACTCCGCATTGTTCGAGGCACATAAACTGTTCATGAAGAAGATTCCGCCAAGGTAGAAGAGGAGAAGACGGATATATGAACGCCTGCCTGCCATTGGGATGTTGGTTCTTGGCTGGATGATTTCACCGGAAATGAAGCACAAGGTGTCAGGCCCACCAACGGCGAAAGCCGCATAGACCATGACTTTCCACACCCCGAGAAACTTTCCAGTGGTGCCATCTACCAAGTATTGCTTCGTGAGCCCACCTTCCGACCAATGACGGAACCCGTATTTATCGCCTTTAGGGTTTCCCCCACACATGGTGACCAAAGTGAAGAGCATTAAGCCCACAATGAGGACTACTTTCAACATCGAGATGAAGAACTCGGACTCGCCGAAATATTTGACGGCACAGACGTTGACCAAAAACATTGCGACCAAGGACAAGGTGATCCAGACGGCGGGATTGATATCGGTCCAATACAGGATAGTGCCGGCCACAGCTACCGCCTCCACGCAGACAAACATCATAGCGGTGTAGCAGTAGATCCACGAGGCGGTAAACCCCAAGGCTGGGTCGCAGAATCTGGAAGCGTAGTGGAAAAGGGAGCCCTTAATCGGAAGCCATGAGCACATTTCGGCCACACACTGCATCAATGGCCATACCACAAGCGCTGACCAGATGATAAACCCGATAAGCAAGGACAAGGATCCGGATGAGACAAGTGGCCCGCTCAACCCGATGAACAACCCCGTTCCGATGGATGAGCCAATGATCATCAAGTTGACGTGGCGGGCGTTTAGTCCTCTTTTTATTTCCCTATACTTTTCGAGGTTTTCAAGTGCGTGAAAGTCGTTGAGCTTGTGCAATTGCAGCTTGTCGTCTATGCTCTCAGTAGCGTCTACCTCGTAACCGTGCTTCTCAATCTCGGCGGACATGATTGGTTAGTATTTTTGGGTTAAGGGGATTGGAATACTGCCAGTATATCGGTTGTGATGACTCTGATGATAACAGAACGGTGAAAGATTTTGGGATGGAATCAAGGCCAATAAATACTCTTAAAGTTGGGGTCAGTACATATTCTCGATATCAATGCGGTATGCAACATCCGCCGCATCCTGCAGCTCCTGCATGTTGAAGCCTGTTTGGGACCTGCCGCGGATAGCCATGCCGGTGGGGGTAAAATTGCTGAGACGGATGTTGAGGATTTGCTTCTTTCGGAGACCCGCGGGAGTTACTTTTTATTTGTTAAAGCACACACGATTATGGAAATATCCTTGCCCGATGAAATTGCTCTACGTACATATGGTCATTCGTCAAATTACCTAAGTAGGGAATGAGAAGTTGCCGCCACGTCTAGGAATAATAGCCCATCCAAACCAAGTACTGGCTGACCCAGAGAGTGAAGAGGATAGCGTTGTGTACACGACTAGATGCCAGAGCCAGACGGTCAGGATCAGAGGGAAGAGCGATATATATGACGGATTAGTACCGTGACTTAGCCTGCATATATATTTCCGCTTAAAGATATCGGTTTCCTTCGTTGTGGTTCCGGAGGAATCTGGATCTGGCGCATAACTAGCCTTTAAGAGCTATTCCAGGATTTCTTGTAAATGCTTATCAAGATACCCTGGCCTAGATCTCCTATCTAGAGGCTCTGATGATCCCCACCAATGTGTATTTAGCCGCCATCCTATTAATCGTAATTTTTGACAACATCGATATTAGCTATGTCAAAAGCTTGGCGGCTACCGCCCCGGAATTTTGATGGTGACAGCCAAACCCCCTTGTAGCGCGGCTAGCTAGAGGTTAGCTCTGTGGCCGGTGGACCGAAAGCCCGATCACCAAACGCAAGGGAACGCACAGCTGCAGAACGGCGGCCATAGAAGGCAGAATTTTAGGTGGAGAAGCCGGCAAATTTCCGCTATCACGAGCTAGGAAAATTGCACAGATAACAAGCCTTACCTGTACCCCACACGGCCGGAGAAATGCGATACCTGGCCCCAAATCCAAGCTTGATGTATTTTATCTGAAGGTCATTCTCACTTTTCTTTTTGGGTGTAACTCAAGAATTGGGCGCTTAGCCTGTGATTATCCGCATTCGACGATATCTCCCGTGACCACTTATCAACAAGCATCGAGCCTGAAACCATCGTCAGATGTGAGTCTCGGAGGAGAAGCTAAGGCACCGAGGTATCTGATAAGGTGAGAGAAACTGTATCGAAGTCTGTAGAACAAATAAAGGCGGACAAACAATCTTCAGTGACCAAGTCAGCTGGCGGCATATTATTAATTGAGAACTATAGAAGCAACCAGATAAGAAATATGTTTAATTTAAGGGCTAAATCTGATTCTCCCTAAGCCTGGCTCTCTTTTAGAGACTTTCCCGATACTTATGAATAATTCCGTCAGGAACAGATCCTCTTCGCAATCGTCTCATCAATGCCAAAATAACTCCGATAATTACGGTATCACAAACCTTAGGGCAAATGTTTGCAATCCACCAACATTACCTTTCTAAGAGGAATAAACCAACCAGATTATCCAATCATATTCCAACAAAAAGTAAATGCGCCAGCCCGGAATCGAACCGGGGGCCCAACGATGGCAACGTTGGATTTTACCACTAAACCACTGGCGCTTTTTTGTCAGAGTTAGAGAGTTGTTTCAGGAACCTTATGAGGTTCCAGTTGAGGCTACTAGGATTATTTGATAATGAGTATCTGAAACTAATCCTGTCGCATAAAGCAAATGAGGCACCGAAGAAAGCTATATAAGGAAGTAGTTTTCCAGATCTAAGAATGATCTTGGTTTTAATATTATCTTTATTTTTGTGGAAGATCACGATAAGTAACTTGTGAATCAATGACTGATTACAACCCCCCGACTGGAATACCAACAGGCGCTGGAACCCTGACAGTTTCCAGGAAGTGCTTCACTAGCTCAGTTGGCAGAGCGTCAGTCTCATAACAGGGCCCTTCGGGGTCACGTGATGAACTATCTGAAGGTCGAGAGTTCGACCCTCCCGTGGAGCAGCGCTTCTTTTTTCGACCTCATACATATGCAAAGCCATCTTTTTGGGTCATACTAAAGCAGTTGTACTTGTTTCGTCCCCAAAGTCGATTTTTTTGCTGATGTTTTGAGAGGCTTAAAATTGTAGTGTCTACTCCATATCCTGTGTATAGTGACATATTATACTATCCTGCATGTAAATGGTCGGGGTTCGAACCTGCTAGGAGCTATTCTTGTTTTTTTGCCCCCCGTATCGTGCATGACCGAATAATATCTTAAAGTAAAACCCTTTTCCAAACCATTCGCTGAAAGGTTCCGATCCATTCTTAGTCTTACCGACCGTCTTATAATGCCAGAAGTCGGTGAAGTTGCCCACGCGGTGGCCCAGCTACGCAGAAACACCCTCAACCACAAGATCGTCTCATTAGGTCTCCAGGAAGACAGTCTACTCTTTCCCTTTTTAAAAGACCCCGAAAACACCGAAAAAATACTGGATCTCCACGACAAACTCCTAAATACTACTATTTTGAGTGTCGGCAGGCACGGCAAGTACTTCTGGATCCGTCTTTCCTCGAGCGATGGCAGTCCTGAGACCTCAGTCTTGGTTATGCACTTCGGGATGACGGGGTGGATCAAATTGAACAACATCCCATCCAGCATGGTCTTCATGGAAGGCGGAGGCGACAAGCTCGTATTGGAGCAGATCAAAAAGGAAGAGGACAAAATCAAATACGAAGCAAAGTTTGAGAAGGAGGGTTTGTTTGGAGACAAGGAACCCGAAGAGGTGTGGCCACCAAAGTTTTCTAAGCTAATCATGAAGTTACAGAACGAGAGTACAGGACACACAATTGACTTGTCTTTTGTGGATCCCAGACGGTTGGGGCGGATCAGACACTTGACGGGGCCAAAGGTCCAATCCAACAAGTCGCTAGTGTGCGAGTGCTCGCCTCTCAAGGAGTTGGGGCCGGACTACCTGAAGTCCTCGTACTTTGACTCGTCGCCACCGTTTGTCAGTGGGGACCCGGATCCAAATAACCACGGAAAACCGAGATTGTCGCTCCCGGACTTCCAGGCCCTCGTGCTTTCCAAAAAGAAACCCATAAAGTCGTTGTTGCTTGAACAAACAATCTTTTCCGGAGTTGGAAACTGGATGGCGGACGAGATCTGTTTCCAGGCCCGCATCCATCCCAATGAAATCCTCACAAGTGTCATCAGCAGCGACGGGACCATACACCCGTTGATAGAAAAGCTCTATGAGACGGTGATATTTGTGTGCGAAACGGCGGTAAAATACGAAGCGGAGGTGTTGCAGTTCCCGAAAGACTGGTTGATGCCCTACCGCTGGGGCAAGAGACGTAAGAACGTCAAAGTCAAGACCTCTGACGGGTACGATGTGGACTTTATCACCATCGGAGGAAGGACCAGCTGCTTTGTTCCGGAGGTGCAGAAGACGTTCAAGAGTATGGATATGGCGCAGAAGCGGAAGGTCAAAGAAGAAGCCGTTTTAGAGGTTCTGGAAATTACCGTCGCCGGTTTCAAGGTGGAGGAGGTCACACTTAAGCGGTCTAAGAGGAAGAAGAACTGAGCTCTGAGAAAGGGTGAGCATTAGCGGTAGGGCCGGGAAGATATCTAGGTTACTAAGCCGTTTCGGAAATATTTAAAGAGTTTACACTTCAGAGTCTAGGGGTTACCTAAGTTTACTAGAATACTGTAACTTAATAATAGACATCTTTAAATTTTTACATCTGCAGACCTGCCGATGCAGATACAATGGGAGGGATGGACTTGGCTTCCCGAACACTCCTCTTGGGCTTTTGCGGTCTGTGCATGTATACCACGTACCTGTTGTTGCAAAAGCATGAAGATCAGAGGTCACTAAGCACCATTTGTCAGCGGACTATTGGAGCATAGCTGTGTTTTATTCAGCAAAATTTCTAACCTTTTCGAACCTTGGTTGTACCAACCTGATTATTGTGGAGCCATGTGCGCCCACAGCGTAGAGAGTTGACGTAAGCCGTAGTGCGGCGTTCGACCCAATTATATAAGATTACAAATTTTTCCACGCCACACTTATGCAAGATATAAGTGTGGAGGCCTGTCTTACCAGCCACTCTTTACCACTTAGGGACGTTACCGCCACGAAGATCACCACATATGCGGCCTTTGACCCCGAGATTAGGCCGATTATGCATGGCATGGTTGAATCAGCATTATTAATCTTGTGCTAAAAAAATTGTACACGTAATCGTGGTATTACGCACTAACTAACGTTTGTCATCGAAGTATGCCACCTCTCAACCACAGTTTCACACCTCTTAGTGGTGCCACATCGAGCTCATCCTGAAACTATAAATAAACCACCACCCGCTCCAATCGAACATATATTGTGCTCTATCATCATCAACAATCCTCTTATACAACTATACACAATGTCTCCATCATACAAGCCAATCGTCGCCATCTTCGGTTCTAACGGGACCTTGGGTAAGCCAATCCTCGACTCGCTCACCTCTTCCGAGTTCAGCTCCAGATTCCAGTTGCCAATCAGAGTCATTACCCGCTCTAAGGAAGGCAAGCAGGACTCGGCTGCGATCAAGTACTACGAAGCCTCTGTGGATGACACTTCTTCCTTCAAGGATGTGTTAGATGGCACCAGTGTGTTTGTCTCCTTGGTTGGCCATGCTGTTGACGGAAAGGCAATTTTGTCTATTATCAAGGCCGCTCCTTCTTTGAAGGTCTACATTCCATCTCAATTCGGGTCTGACCTTGACAATACCGGCTATCTCCCTATCCCTGCCTTTACAGGGAAGACCGCCCACTCTGTGGCTGCGCGTGAACAAAACCCAGGTTTGAAGGTGGTTGATATTTACAATTCATTCTTCATCGCGCCTGGCGCCTGGTTGTATGAAATCGTTGGCCACGTCGGTATCGATCCAGAGTCCAAGACCGCCACTATCAGAGGTGACCCGGCTTTTAAGTTCAATGTTTCCTCGTTCCCGGATATTGCCAACACCGTTGCCGTGGTGGCCTCCACTCCTCCGGCCACGTTGAAGGACACCATCAAGGTCTACTCTGACAGCGTCACCCAGGAAGATGTTATCAGCAAGTGGGAGCAGTCGCACGATGTTAAGTTGGAGAGAAAGTACGTGTCGGCGGAGGACACCTTGGCCGAAGCTAAGGCTAAGTTGGCCGATGGTTTCAACTTTAAGGACTTTTTCTTCTACTTGCAAACTTTCCTTTCCCAGGGCGAAGGTAAGGGTCTTGCTTACCACGCTGATAATGACAGAGAGTTGCTCAACCCGGATGAGTCTTTGTGGAAGTGGACTAAGTTTTAGACAATGAGAAAACTTGAAGTCTTGAACTTTTTTACTTGTAATCTTGATTGAGTATTTTATATGGTTTTAATTTCTAATTTAATAGTCATCTGTATTATCGCGCGATAATCCATTTTAAAATGCATCCTAAAATGAGTTGAATTTAACTAAATTGAATTATATATATATATACTACGAAGGGGGAGCGTATATCAAGATTTTTTTATAAGATCCTAACAATATTGAATCTCTTTGTGAAAATCTTGTGAATATCTTGCCCATATTTTCATATATAAAGCTACATGCGTACGAATCAGAGACTGGAATAAAAATATGTGAGTGGTAAAATACACCTTTACTATATACACATATGTATAGTTAATAAAAACTTTCATATGGTCTCAAATTCTTTGGATGTAGTGATCAGGTTAGAGCCCAGTCTTGCCACTTCGCGCCCCACGTATAACATATGTTACATACTGCACGCACTACCGTTTTCAGTCCCATATAAATTTGGAGTTTTCGACTCCTGCGGTGTAAGAGCGGCCGGCGCTAGCCCCCTGACTGCTCTGGCGCATGGGCGCCGCATGGCGATTCTCAACGCTCACTCCGACTTAAAAGCGCTATCGCAAAAATATCCTTATCTGGTCTGCTCTCCATCACATGCCATGCCACAAAGAACAGTCCCTACGGATGCTACCTCTTCAGAGATAGCCATCAGCAACTTGAATATCGCCTTTGATGTATGTATTACAGCTCTTGAGGTTTGTTTTTCCAGGCACTAACATTTAGAACGTTTTGGTATCGATGGGGTTCATTATGAATGCGCTCAGCTTGGGTAACGCCGCACACCAGCAGATATTTGGTGTCAAGACGGAAGAACCGGTGATCCAGAGTAACCAGTCGCTCAATGTAATCCATGCGAACAACAATTACCATCTTTCGGCGAACGCGTTCGCACCGAGCGGCACGGCGCGCGGGTTTGACGATCTCGGCAAGTCAAGTGTGCACACGGTGCTCTCGCGTGACTTGAAGGCGTTGGACGACTGTCTTCTCGCACAGTGGCGCCAGTTGGACGAGCTCGATATGGTGGTGAAATACGCGACGCAAGAACAGGGGCCGTTACAGCAGAAGAAGGCGGGACTCGCGCGGGAGTTGGCAGAGAGGGAGAAAGTCTTGACCGAGTTGAAGAGGCAGGAGACGGAGAAGCTACAAAAGGAGAAAGAGCAGCGGGAGCGCGAGGAGGCAGAGAAGCGACAGATGGAAGAGCGCGAGAAGACCCGCGTGCGTGAGGAACAGGAAAAAGAAAAGGCCCGTAAGGAACAGGCTAAAAAAGAAAAGGCAGAGGAGGACAAGCGGGAAAAGGCCCGGAAGCTGGCAGAGGCCAAGAAGGCGAAGGAACAGGCCAAGACGCCGGCCATGCACAGCCCCG
This sequence comes from Babjeviella inositovora NRRL Y-12698, assembly GCF_001661335.1. NCBI lineage: Eukaryota > Fungi > Ascomycota > Pichiomycetes > Serinales > Babjeviella > Babjeviella inositovora. The sequence continues at coordinate 1,128,440 of NW_017566839.1, forward strand.
AGGCCCATTCGACGTCTCCATCGCAGGCTAAGTTTACCAACCCTACGGATATCTTGAACAACTTGTACACCCACTCGGATGCTCCGGTTCCGGCTCCGATTCTCGCCAGCACCAAAAAGCCGGATACAGCCCCTATGCCCAACACCGACATGATGAACACAGACGATTACTTCGACTATGACAATGAAATGTCGCAGTTTGATGATTTCGTCAACAGCGCTGGCTTGGACCAGGACCAGGATATAGACCTCAACATACCCGAAATGCCCGCTTCGTTGCAGGTTCTGGCTTCGGCGCCCATGCCGCCGATAGACAGGCAGGAGGAGGAGATGAACTATCAAGACATGATGATGTTAGGGCAGGATGGGATGCTCGACAGCAGTGCCGGCAACGGAGACTATGACATGGGTGATATGCTTGTGGGGGACGACATGAACAGCAACTTGAACGATATTTTTGACGAGTTGGGGCTAAATTTAGGCTAGGGTACTATTTGTTTACGAGAGGTGTTTGCGTAACAGATGAAGGTTTGAGATCAAATGTAGGTAGGGAAAGGGTATTTTATTGAATGTAGGTAGAGGAAGGATATGTTATTGACTATAGACTGAAATACGGAGTTCTGTCATGTGTATTCTAGTGAATGAAACTCCTTGCTACGCCTAAAATTTTACCGTTTCGGGATGAGCTGGCACTAGTCTATCCATCGCGGTATTAAATTATTGATGGGGCAATCTGTTAAGGTACACAGTTATACAAATCGTTAGAGCAAGTGCCGCTATCGCGAGAAGCAGCTTGGATACTAGGCCTTAGTATTGAACCTGCCATCATCGAAATAATATCGATCAAACATTGATGTGAAAATTTCATACCTTATTGCAACAACCACGCCTCAACTATCTGAAAAGCAGATCCATTATTCCAAATTAGAGTTATTTTCCTTCAATAGGGACTACACAAAAAGCCACCACACAGAACTTGAAAGTAGACCCAAAAATACCCATTATACCACCAGAAGCTCATACTTAAACCATATATGTTTCAACGCATGCCGATAATTCCTCTCGCTTACACATACTCTTCGTCTTCCGCGGGACATCCACCGTACATCACCTTTGATTCCATGCGCTTTACTTGGACGAGCTCCCAGACCGCTCTGAGCGTTATGAACAAGCCCGCACCAAACAACAACCACACAAACGCAGGCAGCGACAAGATTTTTTTGCCCCTTTCTATCGTCACGGTCTCTAGCCCTGGAAGGTCCGAGTGATATGTATCCAAACCTTCCAGAGTCCCAATAGTGTCAATGCCATTTGGTTCCAGGAGGATCACCTTTTGCGGGGTAGTCTCCGAGGTCCCCCCATCTTCTGTTACTTTGCACATTGCGTACGCCCAGCTTATCAAGGTGTAGCCGAGTCCCAAGTTGCAACCGGCTTTAGAGGCGTGGGACGTGTGGAGCAAGTAGCTGAGCACAAACCCGGGGAACTGGAAAATCACCACCATCATAATGTTCCAGAAAAAGCTCACCAAGTCCCCCACTGGAAGCCCGTCAATAAACAAGTCTTCACCGTCCAATTCAGGGGAGTAGAACGGAAGCGGGTCCGCTTCTACGTCTGCGTAGGCTGGCAACTGGTTGTCCGAGTCATCTTCCACCGTCGGCTTGGCAGAGAGGTTGCTGAAAACGCCGTCGTGGGGGGCGGGGGTGGCCTTAGGGAATATGCGCCCAAGCGGACTATACCGGAAGCGCGAGAGGAACGGAAAGCGGGAAATGGAGGGCGAAATAGTGCCGTGAGCGTTTTCATCGGAAGACCCTTCTTGCGGTTCAGTTGTGAATAGTACGTTGGGTAACTAGAATGGTTAGTACTGCGTTAGAGGATTTTTAGTGGATACTTACTTCTTGATACTGTGCCATTAGCAAAGATGAAATATTCTTGGTTAAAATGAAGGGTCAAAGGCTAGAAATGAGAGTCCAAGACGGAGTAGCAACGAAAAACGATGAACAGTATTGAAGTGTACCAAGTGAGAGCTTGAAATGGTAAGAGAGGGGCGAAGTGATCGGGCACGATTGCGCATGTTTATATCGCATGTGGCGTAACGCCTGAACAAAAGGTTGAGAGCCGCACGTTTTAACCGAGTTGTTGGTTACACCATTGTTCATGGGCACCAATATATCTAGCAACTCGTTTATATAGATCGCAACCAGGTGCAAAAGGTGTCCGGAAAATATTAGGCTAATTTAAAAAGGTGGAAATGCCACAGAATATGCTCCGACGGGACCATATCTGAACTGTAGCACGTCATTAAAAAGCTTAGATCCGCATAGCAGAGTTGCAAAAACGCCTGGACAAATGAGGTGTGTTGGTGTGCCCCTGGGGTTCGGCCTTAAAGTATACCCAGTAACCTTATAAGTGAAATCTAGAGTTGTTGGAACAATTACACGGTGTGAATGAAGCTGTGGGTAACAGTTTTGAAGTAGTTTCTGGAGGCAGTGAGAGCTTAGATGATTGCCATGTCTCTCTACGTTGGAGCGGAGATGGGTGAAGACGAATTCTGAGAGAGTAATATTTGATTGCATTTGGCTTGTCTGATATATGAAACGCATAGTCAACTTCTGAATCGAAAAATAGTATAATAGAGATAATTAATAATGACAATAAATTGTGTTTAGATACTATAGCTGCCGGGATAACCCCTATGATTGTACCACGACCCAACACACTGCCTATCTCTACACCAAATATTAACCACATGCACTTAAAATTATCATGATTGAGATATATAATCATGGCGCCTGACCTGATCCATCTCTTAAGTCTCTAAAACCTTCGCAATTTGATCGACACTATCAATGACAGCGGACCGTACTGTACCCGCACACTATCGTTTCTTTCCGGCACTGCCGGCACCTCCACCCGCTTCGCCTCGAACTTTGGATTCGGCACCGTGTACGTCTCAATCACTTCCGTGAACGACTCCACACTTGGTCCCAAGTCCAAGGCACCAGGCAAAACCGTAGATGGCACCGGAGTTCGGAACGTCCTGGGAACGTCCGAGAGATCGGGCAAAGCGGGCACGCCTCTTCTGCCCAGCCGGCCGCCCTGTCTGCGTTTACGCCTGGATTCTCTCTCGCGGTCTTTGTCCAAGCGCTCCAACTCGTTGTTAGTGATATCGATCAAAGAGGGCGAGAAACCACCCACCACCGCTCTCGCACGGTACACTTCCTCGTGGGTAATGCCTGGCAAAAGATGGTGGGCAATCTCGTCCTCTGCAACGTACGACCCGTCAAACTTGTAGCCCACAAGGAACAAGGCGCGCGTGAAGAGTTGGACCTGCTCGCGGATTGCATGGGCAATCGCCGTCTCGAACTCGCCGGGAAGACTCATTTCAGCGCACATAACCGAGGCAAACTCCTCGGGATCGTTGTCTGGGTTCAGAATGTCCCACTCGAACTGGTCGAGCAACTGGTTGTTGCTGATGGTGATGTCGAGCTTAATCGTGACACGCATATCGCTCGGTTGCGCTGGTACATGCACGGCGGGATGGTACTCTGCGAGCTGTTCGCGAATCGCCGTGAGGATCGTCTCACCGCACAATGGGTTGGCCATGCGATAGTCCTCCATCATCCCGCTCACAAACTGGTCGAGCGTCACAGTCTGCTCGTGGATGTTCCACAAAAACGTATCACGGAGCTTGAACTTGTCACGCTCGACGTCGAACTCGAGCCGGATCGGCACCAACTCCTCTGGCGCGTCCGCCTGGTGGAGCGTGCGTGCGCGCGACACGTGGTAATCCGGCAACCGCGACGGCTTTTTTCGGTGTGCCGGAAGCACGAGCTGCGTCTTGCCATTTGTGATGCCGTTTCCGTAGCCAGCGTAGCCGTCGCCCCAGATCCCGCCCACATTGCGCTGGATCGAGCGCAAGCGATGGTTTTTGATGGTGTCGTAGAATTTGAGGTCACGCGAAAGACGGCCCACACTGCGGTACGCCATCGACTGGCGCTCGCTATGGGAATTTGCAATGTTGGCGGCGTCACGAGAAGTGATTTGTTCGTACATGAGCGTGTCTGTCGGCACTTCCTTGCCTTCCAGGAGGAGGCGCTCCGACCATGGAACGGGCCTCTGTTTGGGTGCAACTGGGAGTTGCGGTGGAAGCTGCGACTCAAGCATTTGGTGTGACGGGTGCTGCATTTGGGCCATTTGGTTGACCTGGTTATGGGGGATGCCCTGGACGTTGTGCAGAGCCTGGGGCGGATATTGGTTCATTTGATTCCCATGGATATGGTGCTCTTGGAACGGCGTATAGCCCTGCTGAAAACTCATATTGCGGTTGATGGATGAATGGTTATGGGTTGTTGTCATGCCGAGATGTTCAAATAGAGAACCCGAGCGCGAACCAGAGGCTGGGCAACGCACGACCAAAGATAGATGCAGGATGCTATAGGTGGCTTGCTTGCATGGATTATCTGATGTTCTGAGGTAGAATCCAGGAATTAATCCGAATAAATTTGAGGGATTCATACAGATCCACCCCCAACCTCGATTTTTTTTTCTGAGTGGTTAACTGGAGAACGCTCTGACAAGATTATTAGTTCGCAAATGCAGGTGCCCATGAGGAATAACTTCAGCTGCCCTTTTCTTTCATGTTTTACCTCAAATATTATTAGGCCATGCTGCCCTGGAATAAATAGCCAGTATAAGGCTGTAGATTCCAACTATGCGCTTGACCTCTACTGGCTCAGCTGATAATTATCATACAATTTATTAACTGCCTAAGCTCGAGTTCACCGGTGCACGCTCTCGCTACGATCTGTAGTCTCCATTAATAGTCACATACTCATGGGAAAAGTCACAGGTCCAGAACTTGGCCGCGGCACCGCCACCCGTGCCCAATTGCACCACAATCTCCAAATCCTCCGCTTCTAAGATCTCCAGGGCCCTGGCTTCGTCCACATTCTCGGGCTCACCGTTAACCAACAACTTCAACTCGGCAGAGCCGTCGCTCGGCACAAATGAGACATTTGTCTTGGCCGGAACCACCTCCACACCGGCGTAGCCGGTCGCACAAAGGATTCTTCCCCAATTAGCGTCCTTCCCGTACAACGCGGTTTTGACTAGCGCAGAATTAGAGATGGACGACGCCACCTGCTTAGCGTCTGTGTAGCTCAACGCGTCCTCGACCCTGATTGTGACAAACTTAGTGGCACCCTCGCCATCTCTGACAACCAACTGTGCCAACTGCTGGGCAAACCCGGTGATTTCGTCTTGCAAGACCTTGAACTCAGGCGTGCCTTCGGTGATGGTGGCACCGCCGGCTGCACCGTTTGCAATCGCGGAAATGGTGTCGTTGGTGGACATATCCCCGTCAACCGAGATACAGTTGAAGGATCTGTCAGTGGCGTGTTTCAAGATGGAGTGAAGTGCCGGCTGGGAAACTGGGGCGTCGGTGACAAAGAAACCAAGGAGTGTCGCCATGTTAGGGCAGATCATCCCCGCACCTTTAGCGAGCCCCGCTAGGGTGTAGGTGATGCCATTAACCGCAAACTGCTTGGAAACCAACTTTGGAAACGTGTCAGTGGTGCAAATCGCCTTGGCACAGTTCAACCAGTGTTCGTGGGAGTCGCCCAAACCCGAGGCAATCAACTTTGGAATCCCGTCCGTGATCTTTTGGATCGGCAATCTCTGGCCAATCACACCAGTGGACATCACAAGCGTGGAAGGGCGGGAGTTACCCAAAGCCCTGTCCACCGTGTCCACCATTAAGTTGGCGTCTGTCATACCGCCTTCACCTGTAACAGCATTCGCACAGCCACTGTTTACCACAATTGCATTCACGTTCACACCGTCGGTCTGCTTGAGGACGCTCTGGGACACAAGTACCGGCGCGGCCTTAAACTTGTTGGTGGTGAACACACCAGCGGCGACGGAGCCGGGAATATCCGACGTTAAGATCGCCAAATCGAGGTTTCCGTTTTTCTTCACCCCGCAGTGGAGCCCACCAACCTTGAACCCCTTCGGGTACGTGCCGCTGAGGGGAACAAAACGCGACTTGTCCGCGGCTCGCGCAAGCGAAGTGGTGGTGAAGCGGCGGAGAGAGAAGGATATCATTGTTTGGTATGTGAGGGGGGTATGGAAAATGCAAAGGGGAAGAAAGAAGAAAAGAGAGCAGGGGAAAGGTTTTATGCCCCAGGGGCATAGGTCGAATTTTCTCCATGACTCAGGAGCAGGTGCATGCAGGATGCATGTTGGGAATATAAGATAAAAATGAGAATGTCCATACGGAGGTTGTCTGGTATTAATAGATAATTCAACAATAATGAAGCGGTATATGTTTCTGCACCGGTTGGGTGTTTAGGTTGCTCTTTTTGGGTCTGATAGGATGGATAAGCTCGTTCGAGTGTCTCGGTGTGTTGGAATACGAGTGGAGAATTAGCCGCGGTGTTTCAGACATCACGTGGTTGGATATTTCCGCAAATGGAAACGAGAAGCTGCTGGTGCGTTGTCGGGGACATAAGGTACATACCACTTGGGGTTAAGACTGACGTCTTGAGACGGTATGGGAGTATTTTATTGGTTCATTTACTTCAGATTATATTAGTGAGCAGGCATTAGCGTACATAGGTTTCAAGAGTAAGCGTATGTGCAGTCACCCGAATCTGCTATTAGTTTGCAATTGAGGGAATGCAGGTATACTTACTCTTGAAATCTGTGTATACGGCTCCTGTTAAGGTAATACGCTTGCATTGTAATATCCGTCTAATTGAAAAACATAGATGTGCCAACTTTTAACCAAAGAAAGTTAGTATAACGCCAAAGTCTCCAATATCTACTTTCAAATCGCAATCACAGTATTAGCTCTCGCGCGGACAAAACAGCTTTAGCCACGAATATAGAGCCTTCAAAAATTCCCAAAGTACACATTATTTCCCAATCTTGATATAACCCCTCTATTGCCTTCAATCTAGTTGTAAAGATTTAATATAGCCATATACTCGTAAAATCACCCCATGAACAGAATATTCCCTCCCAGCTAAGCCCCACCTCGCTGTGCGGCTCACACGTGACTATCTTGAAAAATTGTTCAGTTTCCCAGCAACCATAAACGACTCTCTACATCCAACCCAGCTCTTACCCTTTATTCTTTATAACCACCTGTATTATAATGTCAGCCCAACCAGACACCTCCATCCTCAACTCTGACGTCATCGCAAAGTACAAGCTTGCAGGTGAAATCACCGCGCGCGTGTTCGCCCAGGTCAAAGCCCTCGCGGTGCCAGGCGCCATGATCTACGACATCTGTGTCAAGGGTGACGAGCTCTTGGCGGAAGAATTGTCCCAGATCTACAACAACAAGAAGACGTCCAAGATTCCTAAGGGCATTGCTTTCCCTACCTCCGTGTCCCCAAACAACATTGCTGCGCACAACTCGCCGTACGCCGCTGCTGACCCGGCCAATGTCGCTTTGGTCGGGGGTGATGTCGCCAAGATCGCTTTGGGGATTCAGATCGACGGCTACGCATCCATCATGGCCGAAACCGTGGTTGTTGGTGTGGAAGTCGCTACCGGGCGTGCTGCTGATGTAGTCTTGGCCGCGTGGAATGCGTCCGAAGCGGCTTTGAGAAGCATCAAGGTGGGCAGAAGAAACTGGGACGTCACCAGAGTCGTCGACCAAGTCGCGGAGGCCTACGGGTGTAGTGGCTTGGAGGGCATGTTGACCCACAACCAAGACCAGAACGTGTTGACCGGCTTCAAGGAGGTGATTATCAACCCATCGGACGAACAAAAGGCCGAAGTTGACACCATGACCTTCGAGGAGGGCGAGGTGTACGGGTTGGATGTGCTTGTTTCTACCGGTACCGGTGCCGTGAACCCAGCCGAGGTCAGAACCACCATCTTCAAGTTGACGGGGAATACTTACTCCTTGAAGTTGAAGCAGTCCCACGGTGTGCTTGCTGAGTTTAAGAAGAAGGGTGCTTTGCTCTTTCCCTTCTCTATCAGAAATTTGGACGACCCAACCAAGGGCAAGACTGGGTTGCATGAGTGCTCCGAGCACAAGATTATGCAGGCGTATGACGTTATGAGAGAGAAGAAGGGCGAGCTTATTGCCCAGTTTTACACCACCATCGGGGTCACCAAGACCGGGTTGGTCAGGTTGACCAGCCCCGAGTTTGATGCGTCAAAGTTCCAGAGCGAGAAGAAGATCGAGGACCAGGTGCTTTTAGACTTGCTTGCCGAGCCATACTTGAAGGTGACCAAGAAGAAGAACAACAAGAAGAAGGCATAACAAATGAGCCAGCGAGACGGGGTTATTGTTAATGTATACTATTATATAGATTATAATTCGTGTGTTCCTAAAATCGTGTAGTAATGCGATCTAGAGCATGCCGAGTATGTACGTCCTGGTTGTTAGCCCTTGTGATATGACCAAGATGTAAATAGTGCAGTCATTGATGGACATGGCTAAGCAGTGGACACATCTCAACAATATGAAGTTATAAAGCTTATACGGAATATCGCTTGGAATTTCCAGTTAATGTATAACTCCTAGCACCAGCGCTAGGATCACGAAATTGCCGTCAAACATCCTCTCTGTAGGTGTTTGAAGGAGAGTACGGTGGGAATAATGGGTGTTTTCTTATGAATCCTTGGGAAAATGATAAAGTAAAGTGTATACTGTTTGAAGCCGAAGGAAGTTTGACTCTAAAATTGGGTTATTCATGTCTCGTTTATGATGTAATATGCGGAGTGTTCACCAGAGATTTTTGAAGGAAATATCACCTTCGTTCTAGAGGTACCCCTCTTTGCTACACCCAAGATTCTAGTTTCTATTTCATTTATTAACCTGTATCAGTGAGAGATATTTGGGCCAAGGTTACCTGTTAGAGTTAGGCCAGCTGATTGGCTACACCTGGTACCATTGCCTTTCTCGTCACCCCAAAACATATCTTTCATTAAAGTTTCTTCTTCCAAGTGAAACTAAGTACATTGTTCTGTAATTCCAGTCCACTTTTCACCAAAGGTTCGGTATCTTGTCTGCCTTACGCAAGCGATTCTCACCTCCTTTATCCTTTACTTCACGTACACAATTGCCATCTTCTACCCTGTCTACAGATTATCCGTTCTTTTTCCTTCATATTTATAATATCCTAGCCACTATCAGCCATCTTTTACATTTTCTTTTTTATTCTTCCGCTTCTTCTTCCGATCCTTCCATAATTCGTCTCCGACCGGGACGCGTTCAATTGACGCGTCCCAGCCGAACATTCCCGCGCTCTAAACATTAGCCCGCTTGACTGAAACACGATTGGACCCTAACCACCTCCTCCTTAATATCCCAAACAAACATATTTATCCAAACCCAATTATACTCATAACTGTACATTATCAGTTTCATTATACAAATAGATTCGATTATTTCCCCTAGAAAAAGCATCCATCCAACCCTCGTGCACCTATCTGCCTCGGAATTCGCGCGTTATAAAATTGGATCTACTTTTTTTTTTACCTACCGTGACACTACAACCTCCACGCTATTTGTGACCCGCCCCTCCCAGATAACGCGTCCTGCTGCCTTTAAGTTATATGCCGCTTTTACACGCGATGCAAATATCACCCGACACTAGTTGTCCGATGTCTATTGAACTGCTGCCAAGCGCATCCCCGACGCCCGAACCGGAAACCAAAAGACGCTCGTCCAAACGAGTATCGCTCCAGGCGCGAACGCCAGTATATGCGGAGCTCTCGCCACTGCCATATATAGGCGGATCTTTGCCTGTATTGACCCCCGAAAGCCCGTCAAAACACGTCACACTCTCATACAACAAGCAGAAGTGGCAGGAACCTGTTCCAGATGAGCCGGCGCCCGTCTTTACCGGGGCTCCTCTCGCGGCCTTTCCGCTGTCAAAGGTGAAAAAGGAGTCGCTATGGCCAAAAAACCTCAGTGCCCGACGGAAGGGCTCCCAGAGCAAGTCCCAGACGCCGCAGCGCAAGTCCGGGGAATCGTCCCAGGAGTCCACGCGCGAGTCCACCGCCGACGCGGAGTCGCGCGCGGAGGAAAAACTCATATTGAGTTTACAGACGGCAAAATCAGAGGCAATCACTACCAAAAGCACCGTCCGGGAGTCCCTAGACGGTATCAAGGCCGTCCCCAAGCCGGGAAGTACAGAGGTGGAGGACAACTCGGATGTCAGGCTTGGAAAAAGGGGGTTTTCGCCCCCCTCTACGCCCACGCAAACCCCACGACTTCCCTCTCAGACGTCTCCCGACGACGCCAAGAAGAAACGAATCAAGTTTTCCTCGCCAAAGAAGCCCACACAGTCCACGTTCGGGTTCGATGGCGGGCTTACGGGAAAGCCGCGTGCGGCAACGGTGGAGGCGTCGGACCCTACGCGCGATAACGAAGACTTTTGTGCCGCGTGTGGTGAGCCGGGGATCTTCTTATGTTGCGAGGCGTGTCCCAAATCGTTCCATTTTGCCTGTTGCGATCCTCCGTTTGACGAAGATTCGTTGCCTGATGACGCGTGGTTCTGCCGTGAGTGTTATGTGAAGGCCCATCCGGCCAAGACCTACCTGGTAGGCATGTTCAGCAAGTTGATGAACCAGATGGAGAGGCGCAACCCCAACCAGTTTCTCCTCCCGAAGCGCATCGTGGAGTACTTTGACGGCGTTTCGGCTAACGCGTACGGCGAGTACCAGGACCAGGACTTGAAGCCCGAGATCAAGCTCGTGCGCACTACCAAAGAGGATGTAGATCCCGTGTTGGACAAGCACGGCCGGCCGCTCATCTGCTACCGGTGCAAGGGCACAGGACTAGAGCAGCCAATTACCACATGCGAGTACTGTCCATTGTCCTGGCACCTCGACTGTTTGTCTCCGCCGCTTGCGACAATCAAGACATTGGGCAGCAAGTGGAAGTGCCCCAACCACACCGACGATTTGGTGCTCGAAAGGGAGCGCGCTGTGCTGAAGGGCACCATTGTGGATATCAGCGTAAGCCACGGGTTCAGAAACAACGGGAATATCGAGGTAGACCTCGAACTGTACGATTATCTGGATGAAGAGATGGAGCCGGTGGTGTTGCCCACTCCACCGTACTTTGAAAGCCATGCAACGGAGAACGGGGTCGCCGCGCCAGCGTCCAGGGCTTTGCGAAGGGCATTCAGCATCGACGGGGTGAAGTATAGGATCCCGGAGAAGGGGATCCTTCTTGACTTTATCACCGCCACCAAATGGAAGAATGAAGCTGAAAGGGAGGAAGGCGTAGAGGGTGCAGAGGGGCCTAATTCGCGGGGTAGAGCCGAGGATGCTACCCAGGAAGTCATTGAGAAAGCCATTCAGGAAGCTACTGAGGAAGTTAACTCGGAGGGACCAGAGAAAAAGGGTATCAAGCTAGAATCTGTCTCTGGGATTACTACATCGCCCATCCTTGAGGAAACACGCTCTTCGTCCAACGCCTTACCCCCTGGGGATCCTCCTGGTATAGATGAAACCAATTTTTCGGCTTTGGTCCGCGTTGCGCTATCTGACTTGGAGGTACTTGGGCTTTGCGATATTATTGACGCGAAACAGCAAAAAGCGCGTCAGTCCCTAGACTACGTGGTTTCCGGCGACGACGTGGAGTCTTTGGCGGAGGGCGAAATCGAAGACTTGCTTCAGATCAAAAGGCTCCTTCAAGCGAAGGGTAGGGCATCTGTGTTGGCATTTTTGAAGTCGTAATATATTTGTGTAATCAAATGTAACCCTGGTCTGTGTGAGAGGGCGTTACAATTCCCGGTTATGTTTCTGGCCAGATCCAGTGTAACAAATAATAGTTCGTTCCCGGTGCTTACCGGTGAAACTTTCGGGGTTTCGATAGGCATTGATTTATCGCATTAACGGGGACGTATCGAGACCAAGATAGGACGGGTGAATATATGAGTTCCTCCAAGACTGTTGCGCCGAAACGGTTGATTACCGAAATTTAAGCGATAACTAGCTACCTAGAAATACAGAAAGCTCAAATCACGTTTCCAAATCGGAGTCCCAACGTCCTAGATATTAATTTAACTCCTTCATTGTCTGTTCATTATACCCATCCTACTGGTCACAATCTATAATTATTTCAGATTTAGCATTACCAACTTTGTAAAACAATTCATTGCGTGTGAACATTATTCAAAATCAGAGGTCTCTTCCTCTTCGGAGTCACTCACCGTATAACTAACATTATTTCTTGAACGAGAACTTTTACGAAGATCCTCCGGATTGATTGCCACCTTAGCCTTCTTAGCAACCTTCGATTTCGGAGACTTGGTTCTCTTCACGGGCGTAGATTTTGCCTTTGGGGTACCGGGATTAACCGCAGGCTTGACCCTTGGAGCAGCCTTTCGCTTTGGCGCCAGTTGCAACTTGTGTCTGATCAACTTGGCCAACTCAGCCTGGGCGGTTTCCGGAACAAATACGGTCGATACAATACGCTTGGTTTCTTCCACACTCTTCATGGGGGCAAACAAGTCCGCTGTGAGCTGGATCCTTGCAGGGTACGTCTCTAACGTCCAGTTTTTTGCATCATGAAGCTCCTTCACCACCATCTGAGCCACCTCTGCCACTCTGTAAAGGTTCAAAACGCTCTCAGGAGCAACGGCTTGGTCGTAAAGGCTCTCGTCGATGGTGTTATCGCGGTACTGTTTCACCCTGCTCGCGAGATAGAACAAGAAGGAGATATTCTGCTGGGTAGCAATGCAGTTGATATAAAAGGCAATATACTCCAAAGCATAGGAAAAGCCCTTGAGTAGCGTGGCTTCAACACTCACCAAGTCTGCAAACTCCTGGTTGTGGGCAATCATATGGATAAGCCTCACCAACGTTCTCTCGAATTTGACATCCTTACTCCTGGCACACCGGGTGCTGAAGGATCTGACCCAGGTCTGCACGTCGTCCCTCACCTCCGTGTTTGGCTCGTGGGCCATAAAGAAAATCAATGGAAGGAACTTCTCGGAAACCACTTCAGACGCGAGGTACTTCTTCGCCTTTGTGATAAACTCCCGACGGACGTTCTCGGATTGGTCCTGGACCACAAACGTCAACCGGTTGACCGTTTGCGGGTTCACCATGTTGCTGTAAACCGGCAACTTTGCCAACTTTAGTAACAGCAACCCGGCCGCGAGACGCAAGCGTGATTGGTAGTGCTTCGGAGTTGGCAAGCCCGTTTTCTGGTTCACAATCTCACCCCCGCTGCCAATGAGCGTTGAAAAGAGCTTGAACACAGGCCCCGACACACTCCCATGACTGCTGGTCTCCAAAGACTTTAAGCGGTTGACAAAACAACGCAACGTGTAAAGCTTGGCGCTTAGTTCAGGCTCGCTACCCGTCTCCAAGGCCTCGTCGCTGATCCATTCGGGGTCTGAGTCCACCGCACCGCGTGTATTTGTTAACAAGATATTCTTGATGAGAAACGATGTAAGCTCCTCAGCATCGTACACCAACACCAGTGGCGATTCAAGAAACATTTGCACGACGGACGACAAGTGGGTGACAAACTTCGGGCTCTTGGCATTGAGAGGGTAGATCAGATCAAAAACGTCCTGGATGAGGGGCTTTGTGTCGGAGTGCAAGCCCAAAATCTTGATGGAGTACTTTGCTTCTTGCGGGGTCCCAGAGATCGCCAAACTCAGCAACTTGTCCGTCACTTCCCGTGGAGGTTGTTCCAGAAACTTCTTACAATATCTGAAAACTGTTTTCAACGACTTTGCCACGCTCGTCTCGGTGAGCACCAATCCGTACAATGTTTGTACATGGGACTTGAAGACCGACGGGTTGGTCACTGACGCTTGCTCCAACCACTCATCGGCGGCCTCCTGGAATGAACCCCGGGCCTTGGACATAGCAACCACACTGGAAATGTTCGACTTGTTGTACAAAACGACGGACGCACGGTATAACAAGAGTTTGAAGGTGGATAGCATGTCAGCGCCACCCTTCTTGCCCTTGATCTCGCTCATTTTGGCAAAAAGCTCTTTCATGGAGCTGGCGATGGTGTCGTAGTCACTCTCAGACGAAATGGCCAAGCGGATGAGTTTGTACCATCTGCGGTTGTTGAGCCTCACAAACAGGTCCAAAGTTTCATACGCATTGCCATTCTCGGGTAACGAAGCACAGAGCCACCTGTTGACCGTGTCGATCTGTTGCAACGTCTTGACGTTGTCTTCTTCCGCGGTTTCGGCCCCGCCATTGTACGACTCGCTAAACTCGACGAGCTTTGTTAAAACGCCCGCAAGCTGCTGCTGGCGCTTAGAGATGGCCATGAATGCCTGCTTGGCCTTTGGCTCTAAGTGTCTCATCACCTGCAACTGTCTCGCGACACGGGTTTCAGCGTTTGCATCGGTTGGCAAGAGTTTTTCGAACACCGCCATGTCCACAAGACTGTTGATATTTCTATCGTTGATGTAGATCAAGTTCAAAATTTGCTCGGGGATCCAGCCGACCAAAGCGTCTAGGGATTCGTCGCCCTGGAACAACTTCGGGAAGCAGTCGTCGTACAATGTGGCTAAAACCTGCACAACCGTGGTTCTGATTTCGGGGTGACGCTCTCTAATGAGCTGAGCAAGCGTTTTGAGCAAAGTTTTGTCGGTAGCCAAGACCGTGGCCACGAGCTTGGCTGATGGCACCCGTGCAATGGCCCTACAGGCGGCAAACCGCACTCTTTCGTCGGAGTCGAGCAAGCACTTGCTAATCCCGTGGACAATCTCCTCTGGAAGGTGGCTGGTTGACACCATCAGCACCATATTGGCGGCCTGCTTGACCCACTCGGCGCGCACGCGTGGGCTCACGTCCAAGGTTTTTTTCATCCAGTTGAGCCAGGTTTCGGAGTGCTCAGTGGTGAAGTTGACCCTGGACGGTGAATGGCCGATTATCTGACCAAGGGTTTGGGTGGCAAGGACTCTGATCTTCTCGTTCTCCGCCAGCAACTCGTCATCGATGAGGCCCATCACCGACCCGAGAAGTTCAGGCACGTGCTTCCAGATGGCGAGCGACAAGTCGTGGATCTTCCCGAGCTGGGCAATGGTCTGGGCGTCGGAGATTTCCTCCAGGTTGGTGTTTTCGTACATGATCTCGGAAAAGTACTGGGCAATCTGTCGCGCCATCCGGTCCATATTCATGTTACAGATGGCGAGCGTGAACTTGAACCCAGGGTTTGAAACATTGGAGAGACTGGTTTCGCTGGATAAAAACTTGTTCAACACCAATGTCAACACTTTGTGAGGGATGGTTTCGGACTCGGAGATGATTTCGGAGAGAATGTCCGCTGCCAAGGGCTCAAGCTTAGCTGGGAAGTTGGCAGAGGCGAGCTCATACAAGGTGGTAAACACCTTTTCGACGAGGCTTTCGGCGTCCGGCAAGTCGGTGATGAGCACCACGGACCTGACCTCGGCCAAGCTTTTGAGAAGGTAGACCTGTTGCTGGTAGTACGGGTTCTCTGCATCCTCTAAGCGCCGTAACTGCAAGAAGATGGTTTTGAAGATGTCGCTGAGTTGGGGCGCCGTGAAGGGGGCATCTGGGGCGTAGAGGCGCAAAATGTCGGCACAGCAACAACAGGTGAATGCCTGCACGCCCTGGTTCGTGTGTTTCAAGAGCTTCTTATTGAACAATTGGTCCTTGACGGCGTCGAAGGAGGCGATGTTGATCTTGTCCTGGTCCGCGGTAGAGAGTTCCGTAGAGAGCTTCTATATAGGCGTTAGTACTGGGGTGTAAAATACAGTAGGGGTCAAAGGTAAGGCAACAGAGGTGTGGAGATACTGGGATAAATGGGGGGTTACCGGAAAAAGTAATCATTTGACTGTTTTCTCGGTTGAATAATGTCCAAGTAAATCAGCAGAATATTGGGATTGCCGAAAATCCTACAAGAGGTCAAGTCGGTGATACCACTTATATCGTGACGCTTATCGTGACTCCTTAGTATGGTTTTCTAGAGCATAATTGGCACCTCTGAGATCTCATACGTGTTCCAGGTCTCGCCAACAGACATAGCCCCTCGCATCGTGCAACACGCACCTTCGCATCCCTTTGTAACATACCTGAAGACGGTTTAACAATTCCTTGGTAGAGATCGACTCCACTGCAGAAGACAAAAGTTTCTGTTTGAACTTCAATTTCTGAAGCAGCGGCATCGTGGTGTAATTGGTGGCGGGTAGAAAGTTGAGATAGAAAGCAAAATGAATCGCTTTTTAGCCGCGCGCCCCTGGGAAAGCGAGCCAAAATCGAAAAAATAAAACGCGTCAATTTGAGCAGCAAACTATTATGAAAACAACGCGCTCGGATTATGTAAGCGATGACACACCAGCCACCAGTGAGGCGTTGGGTCGCGCCACGATGTTCCGGTTGAGATTGCTGACACTGGGAATGAATATTTGGCAGTAGGTCATTTCCAGGTTGATCAACAACGGTCACTGGTACAATGACTCTGAGATGTTGGTATGATAGTTTGAAATGACTGGATTAAGCTCTTTTATTGGCAGGGCTTGCCGTATCGCGGTCATGTGTTTAAGACATCGACATTGACTCAATGCATGGAGTCTATGTCCTAAACACAAGGCCACCTGTTAGTTATATAGTGGGTGTTTCTCAGTCAAAAACTTTGGTGAATATTCGATGCTTTCTCATTTTAGGTTGCATCAATGTAAGAGCGGCGATCAGAGCTATATAGGCGTCGTCATAAATCTGCACTAATTAGGGCTTCACATTTCACTCCGATGACAAATTAAACCGTAATATATAATAACTGGGACTAATTGGATGACATATACCTTAAACTTCATAATCACCCGGCTAAACAATCTTTAACCATCAGAATCTTTATGAGTTACAAAGGTGTTACGTTCGCAAAAAATAGCAAGCCCTGATTACACTATCTAACACGAAAAAAGAGAACCTCAGCAAGCCGCGGAATAAAGCCAAGCTGAGGAGATACAGCACGCTGAGGTCTGTAATAGGGATGTGTTTCGCATTATAATTTGTACCAAGACTTAACGTTGAACGTAACTACTTCCATTTGCTAAACCCGTCTCCCATGGTTAGATCCAGTGGCTCCGCATTAAAAGGACAGAAGCGGGTATAATTGGGTTCCGTCACGTGTTAATTTACTCCACTCTTGCCACATGATTGAGGACTTCCCCCCATCTCTAATGCATCTCCTCGTCCGCTTGCCTGAATCGCACGGTATCAGCTGACTGACAGCTATCGGTCCTCTTATTTTTTGACATGCATGTTGCGAAAATTTAGTACCGCATTTTAGCATAAAGCCTCTACGACTCACCGTTGTCACTACGAACTTTTCGTATCCTAGGCCCAGGAGCTCAGGAAGTCGAAATATGTGCCACTTCAGGATAAAATAGCTATATTCGAACGTCCTATGCCCATCTATTCGACTGCCTTATCGTCCTCTGGCCCAAACCACTCATTTCGTTATTACCTAAACGATTTTCTCGGCAATCCCGCTGCCTCGGAAACCATCGCTCGACTTGGCAAACGTGCGTGATTTTTTCCGCCTAGTGCAGGAGCACAGGAAAACTGTCCCAAGACACTATCTGCAAGAAAGAGCCGAGGCTGGTAAATTAGATGTCGAGGAGAAATTCCAGTACTAAGATAGAAAGATTCAACGTTTTATATTCGTACTTTTTAGAGACTGCTAGAAATCGATGGTTCCATAAGATTCAATATTGCGAGATTCTTTCCGTGTATGCTGTATTGCTGCTCTTCCAGTTCACGATTTGCGCACCGAATGGCGTAAAACTTTCCCTCAATTTACCGCGGCATCTATCTAGCTCCGGCCCTGCACAGGCATAACACGCGGAAAAGATGTGCCTGCATGCCAAACATCAATATTAAACATTTAGTTCTCATTTAGTTCTCATTTAGTTCTCGATGCCTGGAGTCAGTCTTCGAGTCACCGACCTAACTTTGATACCAAAAAGTTTTAGTCAACCACAGTAACATTGTTTTTTAGCCACAGTATCTCAGAACATTCAGTTCACCCAGACCTCATAGACCCCCTCCCCACTCTGGAGAGGATAGTTCAACACTCAATCCAGCTTCGTGCTCGCAGTATCAGGACCTCCAGTAACCTTGGATTCCTGGTTTCCGCAACCAACTCCCAACTTGCATACACCATACCTCCAGTTCTCCAGAACCGAATCCTGACCCATGTCCGACTTTATGACCCCCCACGAGACCGCCCTTGCGTGTGTCGCCACATGTATGAAAAAGGCACGATTACGGCCTGACACGCTCATTGTCTCCTCCCTCATGGCGGGTGTGCTCTTTAGCACCGGCGGGATGCTACACACCTCCATCCAGAGCTTCTGCCCCAACCTCATGGCGCTGAACCCCGGCCTCGTGCACCTCCTCCAGGGGATCGTCTACCCCATCGGTCTCTTCTATGTGGTGATCATGGGCGTGGACCTTTTCAACGCTAACGTTTTCTACTTCACGGTAGGGGTTCTCCGTGGTGCGGTCACCATCTTTGACCTTCTTATCAGCTGGAGCATCAGCTGGCTCCTCAACTTGGTGGGCAACATCTTTGTGTGCTATATCGTCTGCCACTTTTCCACCGTTACCCTGAAGCCGGACTTTGTCGACGGTTCGGTGGCCATCGCCATGGAAAAGATCACCTTTCGGTTCCATCAGACCTTGATCAAAGGGATTGCTGGTAACTTTTTTGTATCCCTATCCATCTACCTCCAGCTCATGGCGAAACCGCTCCATGTGAAGTTTCTTCTCATGTCGCTTCCCATCTTTTCTTTTGTCGCGTTAGGCTTCACCCACGTGGTGGCAGACATGTTTCTTGTGACCATAGGCATGATCAACGGAGCGGACATTGGCGTCGGGACGTACATCTGGAAGCTTCTCCTCCCCGGGACCCTCGGAAACATCATCGGCGGTGGTTTCTTCGGGCTCGTCTTCCCTTGGTATTTGCACTTAGTGGTGGTTGAGCGCGACGCCCACATGTTGAAGTTGCCAAAGTACGACGAGAGGGACGAGCAGCCAGAGCTTGGTGTGGATTCCAGGATCGTCAGGGTCCCCACCCGTAAACTGCTATTGAATCTGGCTCGCGTCAGAACCAGCTCCCGGATAAAGCAGAGCCGGACGAGCACATTGTACGGGAGCAGACTTCCGACCAATCGAACCTCCTTGTCCTCTGAGAGCGAGAACAAGCAGGCGGGCACCCCTCCTGAACAAATTTACGGCGATAATGTGGATCCGCTTGATCCCGAGTTCAACCCAAGCTATGATGTCCCGAAGGAAGAGGAAGAGGAAGATAACTCACCATCCGGGGTGTTCCCCGTTCTTGGAATGGGTCCACCGTTGCAACGTGAACGGACGATTGCCAGTGCATATCAGGACTCGGATGAGTCTCTCGGTCATATTCAAAGTCATTCCAGCAGTTTTCAGTCACACCGAAGTGGCAGTGTATACACTGCCCGGGACACATCGATGCGCGGGCAGTTGATGAGGGTATTTACCAGGACAAAACCTGATGGCTCAGCAGCGTAGGCTAAAATCACCAAGAAGTGAATGCATAAGACTTGAGAGACTATAAATTTCTGAACTGTATACCTTGAACAGCTCGAAACGTAGCTCTTGGGTATACCCCAGTGAATAATGTATAGAAATTTAGACGCAATTACAATTCAGCGAAGCCTGTGTATCTCATAGCCTGTCCTTTCATTACAGTTAGAATTGCCCTAGTTGTTCAAGGCGAGTATAGGAATATATATTATAAAATAATCCAACTATTTACCAGTCAGTCGCCCAGAGGTTTGATTGAAACCTGGATCCTTCTCCACCGAGCTAACTCTGGCGCTACATTCTACGACCATGCGCGCGCGCGGAAGGCTGCGCCCGTTTTAGCACGTGACTGCGGCTGAGGCCGAGATTCTGGCCTTTCAAATTTATGTGCCACAGGCCCATCAACCCTGATTTATCCTACCTCCAAGCACAATTCCAATCCGTTCATGGAAAAACATAGCATCTCCGACATTGAAAAAGACAGTTTCGGGACTTCCGCGCCGGTGTCGTCCACGGGCCGTATCTATATGGCGCTCGGCGTAGAGCTCGTTGCGTGTGCGCTCATCTACGTCAACTACGACAAACTCAACGCGTCCGCACTCGGGGCTTGGGTGCCGCAGAGCCTCCTCGCGCCCACACTTCTCGGGATGTCCAGCGCGTGTCTCGCGCAGCTGGTCAATCAGGGCTTTCTCATGAAACAGCCACGCCGCTTCAACCTTTCGCGCTTGGCCAAGTTCGGGATTTGGGGCGCGATCAATGCGGTCACCACCAACATGTTCTTCGATGTCTTGCGCGCACGTCTCGACATGCAACGCGACGCGGTCACTGCTGTGCTCCTCGACCAGTTTGTTAACTCGCCTCTCTGCCAATTGCTCTTTGTGATCTGGCACAGCATCTGGGACGATCTTGCGTTGGGGCCGTTGTTGCGCACGACGTATCCGCGCTCGCTCAAGACGAGTTACATGTTTTGGCCGTTTGTGTCAATATTTACGTTTTTCGTATTGCCACATGGGTTGATGTTTCCGGTGAACTGTATCGCAAATATCGTGTGGACGGTGGTGTTGGGGGTTCTAACATAGGTTGCACCGCCTTCCCTCAGTCTGTATGGCGTCCTTCCTGTATAACTAAAGCCGGGAAGTGCACATTTATAGCAGTTTAATCAAACCCAAGAAATATTCTGTGTAACGCGGTAAAATTTATCTTGCTTCCGTTAGGCATTAGCCTTGGTTGGAGTCTAACTCATGTAGGCTAATTCAACGCACCAGCCACAAAATAAGCAGTAGTATCTATAAATAGCTAGTATCTCATTCCTCTCGATCGGCCCACCCTGGACCATCAATGAAAGCGCCAAGTACGATGCATTCGAGTCTAGATCTTCGCGAGGGACTAGTGATTCCCTCGCAAACCGCTATCTGGTCTCCATTCGTGCGCAGACGTCATGTGATAACCACGACACTCGCACGACCTTTTCATCGCTTTTTACGCGGCAGCAGATCAGTATTTACATTTGTTCTTTATCTTCCACCCACTCCCAATTCGACTACAAACATCCACATACGCCTTTATGAAGCCCGAGGATAGTCTTATCGCCACCAGGGCGCGCAGAGCCAACGCCGGCTCACGCCTCAAGCATTTGCTCGAGCTTGAGGAGATCAACAACGAGCTCACGTTCCAGCTGCATAACGACGACGACGATAACGTGAATTTGCTTTTTCAAGAAGACGAGGACGATGGAGAGTTTATGGACGAATCAGAAGCTGGTGAGGTTAGTGATGAAGATGAGGATAATGATGATAAAGACAATGGTGATCAGAACGATAATTACTATGCTGAGAAATCTGATGTCGATGGGAAATCCGATGGTGAGAAGTCTGATATTGATGAGAAGCCTGAAGGTGATGAGCTAAAAAGTGACAGTGATAGCGAAGGCGGACTGCTCAAACGCAGACGAGACGATGAGATGCTCACAGATTCCGATCTCTCTTCGTCGGAAAGTGACGAATCGGAAGGCGAAAAGGAGCTCCAAGCACGGGAAAAGTCGCGGAAACGCCAAGAACAGAAAAAGGTTCGCGCGGTCGTGGCGCCTAAAATCACCCAGCGACCAAAGCCAGCGGCGCCCAAGCCCAAAAGACAGGCGGTGGAGGCCGTATCGCTTCTCTCGGATAGCCGGCGGTCGTCCACGCGGCGTGCAGCCGTAGAAAACAAGCTTGCAGTGGTGAAAAAGCTCCAAGAAACCGAGGAAAGGCGAATTAAGTACTTCCTGTCACATACGCAAGCTACGAAAGAAACGGAACCCGAACTCACCCAGGAGGAGCGATTGTTACAAGCTGTGGAAACCGAGAAGCTGAACATCTTGTCCTTAAACAGGCTTCACGAGCAGGAGGAGATCAGGCAAGAGAGGCAGCGGATGCTCCATGCGGCAAAGAAGATGGTTCTCGGCGATGTGTGCAACTTCACATCGCGGTTGGAGTATGTGACGCCGCTCGCGGAGATCCAGGAGTTGCAGCGGCTCGAGGAGTTGCGGCTCTACCAGTTGCGGAATAAGTCACGGAGGGGCAGAAAAAAAAAGTCGGTGATAGAGGCGGAGAGACTAGAAGCGGAGAGACTAGAAGCGGAGAGACTAGAGGTTGAGAGACTAGAAACTGAACGAAAGGAAGCTGGTCTCAATGAGGTTGAACCGACTGAGGTTAAGAATGAGGTTACGGGAGATCAACCGAATAATGGTGACCAGGTTAATGATGAAGAGCAAGTTGATGACGAAGATTTAGTCAAGGATGGTGAGATTGATGAGGTTGGTGAGATTGATAAGGTAGGTGAGGTTGATGAGGTTGGTAAGGTTGATGTGGCAGGTAAGGTTGAAGCTAGTCAATTTGAAATCACATCGACCAAGCCAAAGATTGTAAATGAGGCTACGACTACGCTGATGAATAACATAGCAGAAAGCCCAAACAATGATCTGACCAACTCCGGTGAAACCAAGGCTACAGATGTTGACGTCGAAATGGTGGATGCGGAAGAGAAACCAAATCAAGAAGATGTTAAAAGCGAAACCATCATCAAATCAGAACCAACTGATGGCATAAAGACAAAATCAGTCACGTTCGCGATCCCTGATACTGAACTGCAGGCGGAAGAAACTTTCCCTGTGAGTGAATCTCCATTACCAGAGTTAGAAGGTTCCGAACCAGCGGACACCTATGAAGGCCCCTCGCTCAAAGTGGCTTGTAACTACGTCAGTTTCCGTGACCTTTCTCGCGAAGGCACCCTCTACAAGCCTGAGAACACCAAAGAGATGCTTTTTGGCGAACAGTCACTTCTCACGGCCCATCGTCGGTCCTCCAAGGTGGAAACCATCATCCGCATCACCTCATCCCTCTCCAACGTCAACCTTTCAACCAACATCGATAACTTGTTCAAACCGTACGAACAGATCTATCTGCGCGAGTTCGACCATCTCGCCGAATTGCCCCGATTTGGAGAGTTCGACAAACAAGTGAGAGAGATTGTCAAGATCGAGGACGAAGAGGAGTTCAAGGTGGAAATCCTCACCGAGGCGCCTTCTGGGATCTTGTATCCGAACGGCTCCAAGAAGCGCTGTTTTATTACCGGTACGAGCGCAATCTATTTCGACCCCAAGAGTGGGATTCCTTACTCCAGTGTGGATGCCTACAAGGTTATCCAGCGGATTCAGGATGGCTTAGTTCCTTGGTGTGACTTTTCTTGCGCGGACAAGGAGGATGACGAATCCGAGCCTGGTGCGGTAGAGTTTGGCAAGTACGGAGCATACATTGGTTTGGCGGGCGAACAACAGCATGCCAAGGGCGTGCCTGAAGGGTTTGATGGTTAGTGCCAAGTGGATTTAACCAAAATAAGACTAAGGAGTTTTTTTTTTCTATACGTTAATCTCTCCGGGGTTGATATGCATGTATGGAACAGCATAGTAAATAATTACGAACTAGTTATTGAATTCAGGATAGACTGCGTTTCGACTTTTAGCACGTGGGTTTATGAGTCTCAAGTCAATTCTACCTACACGGCAATGATTCTGAAATATTTATTCCATATATATATATTTCTTTTTTGACGAAGCGTTCCGAGACATTAGAAAGCTCCTATGCGTTTTAGCACACTGTGGCCACCAACATTCGTCGCTCGGAGCTGCACCACGCAGCCCACGGGCCTACATTCCTCATTTATCTATTTCGTATATTCGTCTATTAGGTTGGGCGGCATAACCCTAGCACCTGTATCCTTAATCAGTGGCGTGCTGGACATCACCTTCGTGGGTGCTGATCAAGTCGCTCTGGAATTTCTTCAACTTGGCCAAAAGAACCGGTAAGAGGTACTTCTTGACATCCACAGAGTTGTCAGCCTTGACCTGGAACTCGTACTCGTCGTCATCCTGGTCGTGGGTGAACTCTGGCAAGATGACAGTCCCGATAATGTCTCTGGTCTCGTCCTCGCCCTCTTGGACGGTAGAGGTGATGGCAAACTCCACCTTCATATCATAGATGCACAACACTTTGCCCTTTCTCTGCGTCACATCGCAGTCACCGGTGACGCTGTCGATATTGTGGACGACAATCTTCAACGAATCGTTGACAAATTCGGTGTTGAGCACGTTCTGTTGGAGGTACTCCTTGGACCATGGAAGACAGTTCTTCTCGACCCAGTGCCTAAGCTGTTAGACTTTGCAATAAGCTAATTAGAGGCGGAGAAAACACATACCAGTTGTTAGGATTGTGAACGACCATTGTTTATAGAGCAGGTGTGTAGTGGCTGAAGTTTGAGGCCGGCGAAAATTTCCGAGCTTTTCTTTTTATCTCATTGATGCACGTCTGAAGCTATCATCCGCTATGTAAGGTAGGAGGTTGGTGAACGAACATTCTGGAAAATTTAGCGCCGCGGAAAATCTCAGAGATTTCAGTGTTGAGGTATAGAGGATACTTATAGTGATTTTTTATTCTAAAACTCGCAAATAAGAGATGGGGGTGTTTTCGTTGAATATCACCGGTGTCAGACAATTTTGTGTGATATTCCTGGATTGGTACCTAGAGAAACCTGAAGCTTTCAACCGCGCAACTGAGAATTATATCCAAATTCGGACTGCGTAATCCTGAGCTAGAGCCAGCTGTGCATTTCTCGCCGGGAAAGTTCGATAAACATTGCCACATTCTGGGCAAAGCCAATACACGCTTCATCCGAGCTTATCTTCTCCAAGTTGAAAACCCGGATGATGTGCATATCTTCCTCTTGTGCCCCACAATTCATTAATGCCAAACACACGTAGTTACCTCGGATGCCAATGCCAAAGA
The DNA here is from genome assembly GCF_001661335.1 of Babjeviella inositovora NRRL Y-12698. Classification (NCBI taxonomy): domain Eukaryota; kingdom Fungi; phylum Ascomycota; class Pichiomycetes; order Serinales; genus Babjeviella; species Babjeviella inositovora. Next base: position 1,153,290 of record NW_017566839.1, read on the forward strand.
GATTCTTCGCAGCGGCTTTGAGAAAAGGATGAGATTTATCCCTGAGTGCCCGGTTAAAGCTGGCTCGCAAGGTTTGTTTGAGCTGCAAGAGGATTTGTCTTTTGGATGGGCGTGCGACATCTGCTGAGTCGATATCTAAACTACAGATGTAGTTCAATTCGTCTTTATTTATTATAGGGATGATTCCGTTTTCAATCTCCCGGGAAATGGCATCTGTTTCCCATGAAATTATGAGGTATTTGTTGAAATATCGCATTTCTTGAACAAAGTCTGGCGATCCCGAGAGTCTCCTCTCTTCGCATTGTTTGAATGTATTCATATCGCGGGATATGACAGACTTAGCCGGGGTGGCATAGCTTAACAAAAACGTGTATCGGACCAATGTATCTGCAACTACCGAGGTTAGAAGACTCGTTTGGCCAGTATTATGCATCGGGTTATTAGTGAGTGCCTGTACTTTCATGGGCAAGTAAACCATCTCTCGAAACCTTTTTGCTCCAAGTAGTACAAACTCCATCCTACTCCGGCGATCAATGAATGTACTACTGGAAATTTCGAGTTCTGGAAACACCACAAATCTCTGTGTCACGCTTTGTATCCGATATTGGAGTAAACTTGTCCTCCCCAAAGGTGTTGGTTTTTGTTGATAGAGGTTTCTGAACTTCAAAAGCGATTTTGTCATCTCCTGGGAATATTCCGTTGCTTTCGGATGTCTGTAGAAATTTTCATCCGGGCGGACCAGCTGAAAAAAGGGATCATCTGCGAATTCGGCATACCAAGCAGAGGGTAGGAGGATCCGGTGGGTTCTCGGTTTATTCTGGCACTTTTTGGAAACCAAGTATAGCAAGAGATGGGCTGTGTGAGAACTAAACAGGGCTGGCAAGTATGAAAACTCCTCGTTGGGATGTAACTGGGAAAATCGTATGTATCCCCTTTTAGCGCTATACACTAATTTGAAGGGCCTGGGATGAGTGTTGGGGGTGTATGTGCTAAAAGGCATGTAATAATGAGAATGATATCGGAATGTGATTTCAAGGTTTATTATTCTTAAGCTCCTCACGATGTTGAACGAGCATACAGACCATTTATCTAGATTTATGAAAATAAGTTTGCGCCTCAACCTCGATTTGCCACAACATTCTCAATGTTGTAACAAAGCATCATTTATTTGAGCTGCGCAATATCTGAATTCTCACTCCTTACCTCGATTGACATATATTATCCTACTATGCCTAATTCAAGGTAAAGGAACCTAGTCAGATCGTTATCGGGGGATTGCGAAAGATAGAGAGTGTGATAAAGTTATGTCTAAGGGAAAGGCTATACATATTAAGCCCACTACATCATTAAAAAGTGTCAGGGTTCCAGCGCCTGTTGGTATTCCAGTCGGGGGGTTGTAATCAGTCATTGATTCACAAGTTACTTATCGTGATCTTCCACAAAAATAAAGATAATATTAAAACCAAGATCATTCTTAGATCTGGAAAACTACTTCCTTATATAGCTTTCTTCGGTGCCTCATTTGCTTTATGCGACAGGATTAGTTTCAGATACTCATTATCAAATAATCCTAGTAGCCTCAACTGGAACCTCATAAGGTTCCTGAAACAACTCTCTAACTCTGACAGAAACAGAGCGAGTATGGTTAAATGTAGTAACATGTCTCATGTGTATTCATACTGATGAAATAATGTAAACCAACGAACGTTATAGTAATAGCAAAACACTGGAAGTCGACGCCATGAGACCTGCGGTCTTGTAAAGGCGCAAATCTCAGTACGCCCTCGAACGGCCTTCTATCGCATTATTTGGTTGTCCAGAACACTGTCCGCGTAAATAGATTTCCACGGCATCTAAGCATGTCCATATGATCAAAAACTATGCTATTTTCTTTATAATTATGAGATATTCCTTTTCAAAAAGTAGTAAGAATATTCTCAATAACTATATTCTCACTTTTGGCGTAATATTAGTACCTGGTGATGTAGCTCGTGGAGCTTGTGTTTCACTCTCTCAGCCCCGTATGCTTTACCGGCATTACGGGTCCCGCCGCAGGAAAATGACGTATATCCTGCGCCGTGTTTTAAAACGCCCTGGAGGCTATCCAAGACATTGACGTGTTTATTTATAGCCTTATCTCTTTAAACCCACCGCTTCTTAGATTTTGGTATCCATCTTTCCTCCTCTAACTCTTGGTACCTTTTCTCATCGACCCAGTCTTACGAGAAAATCCTACAAGTCGTATACCACACCCTTTGAAGTATGGGTCTCGGAATCAAAGAACCCACAAACTACGACGGCGATGTCACTGGAACCATCATGATGATGTCGATGGATGACAGCCATCCCGCGTCCCCCGATATCCTTTCCAAGGTCACCTCCCACGACTCAGCCGCGTCCACCGTCAAGACCAACAAACAAGGCATTGTGTTGTTTCCCCAGCCCCATAACAACCCAAACGACCCCCTCAACTGGCCTATTTGGCAGCGTGACCTCGCCTTGGTTGTCATCGGCTTCCACAGTTTTATTGTTGGCGGCCAGTCCCCGCTTCTCGCTGCGGGACTCACCACGATTGGGGCTGAGTTCCACGCCTCTCCCTCCAAGGTGTCCTACTTGGTCGGTGGGTTCATGCTTTCACTTGGCTTTGGCTCTGTATTCGCCGCCCCTTCGGCAGTTCTCTACGGGAAGCGCGTGGTCTATCTCGCGGGCATCCTCATCTTCATGGGCGGCTCTATCTGGGGTGCCTGTGCCAACAGTTTCGGTTCGCTTATGGGTGCGCGTGTGCTCACAGGACTTGGTGCGTCCCCCTGCGAGTCTCTTCCGTCCGCTACGATCGCAGAAATCTACTTTGCCCACGAAAGAGCCTACCGCTTGGGTATCTACACCATGTTGCTCCTCGGGGGCAAGAACTTGGTGCCCATGCTTGCGGGCTTTGTTTTCCAGAGCTTGAACCGCCACTGGCTCTACTGGATCTTGACCATCATCTTGGGCATTAATCTTGTACTCACCTACTTCTTTGCTCCGGAAACCTTTTGGGACAGAACCCCGATCCCCAACAAGGAGTCGCAGAAAGAGACGGAAAAAGCCAGAAAGGTTAGCAAGCGGAGAGGAATGAACCTGTTGTATCGCCACAGGCCGAATTCGTTTGCTCTCAAGGACGGTGAGGATGTCACATCGTTGCATTCCTCGGTGGCGGACCAAACGGCGATTGAACCGGTGTTACAGCCAATTGCAATGACCGACTCTCGTCCAATCGAGGCTGTTACGGGTCCAGCCGAAAGCACCACGAAAACACTTCCAACGGATACAGAGAGAGCCTCCGGTACTCCGCCTAGAAATTCCTTCTACCAGAAGCTCCGCATCGTCAGTGGCCGCCATACTGAAGACAAGTGGTGGATGGTGGCCGTGCGCCCGTTTGTCCTCCTTTTATATCCCTCCGTGCTCTTTGGCGCCTTTCTCTACGCCTTTGCCGTCGTCTGGTTGATCCTCATCTCCGAATCCGTCTCCCACTTGTTTACCAAACCGCCGTACAACTACTCTGTCATCACCATCGGCTTGTTCTACGTATCGCCGTTTGTGGGCGGCACCTTGGGCTCCGCCGTGGCCGGGAAGATCTCCGATATTTTGGTGCGTAAGCTCGTTGCCCGCAACAATGGTACGTACGAACCAGAATTTCGCTTGTTAATGGTGGTACCCATCTTCATCGCTGTGTGCATCGGGATCATGGGGTTCGGCTGGGCCACCGAGGTCCACGATAAGTGGATAGTTCCGGTTATTTTCTTTGGCATCTTGGGCTTTGGCTGTTCGCTTGCCTCCACCACTGCCATAACTTATACCGTAGACTCCTACAAAATGTTTGCCGCCGAGGCATTGGTGACGCTCAACGTCACCAAGAACGTGCTCGGGTTTTTGTTTTCCTTGTTTACCAACTCGTTTATTGACCGAAAGGGGGCAAAGGATGCCTTTGTCACCTTTGGGGGCATACAGATCTTTATCTGTTTGTTTGCCATTCCATTATACTTTTACGGGAAGCGGTGCAGACATTGGACTGACGAGCGGGAGTTTATGAAGTGGTTGTATGTGAAGCGTCACCACGAGGCGAAGTGAGTCGTCGGTTCATTTGTCTACCGACGTTTAGTTTATGCCATTCCCAAATTTTCCATTTATTTTTCCTCATCCACACTCGGCTTTCAGTCCAGCCAGAAGATGGGACGGAAAGATCTGCATAGTCACCGCTTGCATGCCGAACTTGGGCTAGACTGCCGTTTAAATCAGCAGTGCTGGCAGGCCGAATGACGGTGGGCCTGAGGCTTGCATCTGCTTACAATATAGCGTTAGAATGAATTTCGAAAGTCTAAACGTTGCTTGCTCTACTCATAAGGGCCAATTCCAAGACCTCATTACCTTCAGATTGAATATCCCAGATTTATATCTATGTAAAATATGTCCTTGCGTAACCACAAATCTCTTGGCTCATGGCAGAAGTGCATGCCGCGTTAATAACTGCATATTACGTACTGCAAGGTGGAAAAACTTGGTGCCGTCATGCAGGCTACCGGAAAAACGCACCATGATATTCGAGTAAAATTTTCCGGAGTAACGGAATAATTCTCGCGTGAGAGTGCATGATTACAGCATTGCACGTTCGATGTCAATGAATCTGTTAACATCATGGCAAGAGGATAAACAGTTAGACCTCGATGCTATGACCTGCTAGTTCTATAAACGCAGAGTCCCGGCATAGTTGTCAGAGGCTCAAATCTCGAAAGCAGCATTGTCACAATTAGTGGAAGATCCATGCTTTAGACCGATTTTCACTAATGCACAGTTATGTAATCGTCGGAGAACTCGGAAAGTCAAGGGAGAAAACCTCAGATGTAAGGCCAGTTCGTCTGACAAAGCCGTCTTCCGAAGGTACGTGGCATCACCTTATGCTTATCCCCAAAACACTCCCCGCTTTAGTTTTTGTGCATAACGGGGTAGGTGGAGTAAGAATACTAGATCTTGACAAAAGACAGTGGCACAACAGGAATGTGTAAGTGGTTGAAAAGTATCTAAGTTTCAGTCAACTGCAGAAAAAAACGTACCTCTACTGAAGTAGCAGCTGCAACGGCTCAAAAAGGACGCTTGGGATTAGGCACTGAATTTCAAACTTGCCAAGAGACACAAACGTCATACTTTGACCAAAGATGCCTGAAGCTCACAGAAGGAGCCCCGAATTGGTTAACCCAGAGGCTTTACAAAGGGGCAACGTTCAATGCAGAGTTACAGCAGCCCGCATGAACCCGGATCAGGTCATGTGCACGGCGAAATATTTTTCCAGCAACGTCTTCAAGCAAACAACCATGCGTCAGTGTGACACGTTGGACATACCTCATTGGCCAGAAGTACAGGGCTCGTGCTTGCCCCGGAACATTCTCAGACACAAAAAAAGCCAGGGCGCATTCCCGGGTAACCCCCCCGACTCTGTTAACACTTGTTAAACTTTAAAAAAAAATTACACTCACTAAACGTTAGCATCTAAACACAGCCTTTGTTTGCCCTGGGCCAAGCTTCGAGGGATGAGTATGCTACGCTACTTTTGAGGGAGCCATGATATAGAAAACGCCAGTAACCCTTCATCTCTGCACGTGATGCAGAAGAGATATGCACGAGCCGCATTTCGGAAATTCTCCCATTTAGAAATCACGCTATCCCGCAAATGCTTCGAGTCTCAATTCTCCAAATGATGATCCCACCTTTATTAGGTTTTACCACCTACAACTACGCACTGCACCGAAAGCTTAATGTGACTTTGTGGCCTGATGAATGGGTCATGGGGAGTATTTCATGTAGAGGAAATGGATTTCAACCGATAGAAGAATGCGAACTCTCAATACCCATAAGCAGCCTCGCTGAAATCTTGCATGTGCCGGCTTGTCTTACTTCTCCACTCTAAGACCACTCGTCCCATGGGGATTAACCCGCCCCATGGTATCCAGAGCTACGAATGACTTTCCGCATGGCTACTCCGGAAGGGGAACAGCAGTTTGAGGAGAAAAAGTGGGCACTAGTGGGGGAGTCCAGTACACCCGGAGAACAGTGCATGCAGAAATAAAATGGAATATGCAGACCCGGGACTTTGAAACCGGCTAGAATTTTCCGTCCCCCTCCAAAATGAATCTTTTCCGTCCCCTCACGTTGGGGGATATAAATTCACCCAAATCCGCTCAGGCAGAGTACTCTCACAGAACCATTTTCTTCCCTCAATCAACTCACAATGTCAACTACTGGTGCTGCCACTCCACTCTCGGGCACCACCACTATAAACCCAACCAACTCCAACCAGGATAAGATCGAGGTTGCACACGATGCCAACGATCACTCCGAAAACCACTCCGCCAACGCCGTCGGAATCCCAAAGAAGCCAGCTTCCGCTTACATGCTTGTCTCCTGCTTATGTGTCATGGTTGCTTTTGGTGGTTTCGTCTTTGGCTGGGACACCGGTACCATTTCTGGGTTTGTCAACATGTCTGACTTCAAGCAGAGATTTGGTCAGCTCAACTCCGAGGGCGAGTACTACCTCTCCAACGTTAGAACTGGGTTGATTGTGTCCATCTTCAACATCGGGTGCGCCATCGGTGGGATTGTCCTCGGCCGCTTGGGTGACATTTTTGGCCGTCGTATGGGTTTGATTATTGTCATGTGCATCTACGTTGTGGGGATTGCAATCCAGATTTCCTCTACTGACAAGTGGTACCAATACTTTATTGGTAGAATTATCTCTGGTTTGGCCGTTGGTGCCGTTGCCGTTTTGTCTCCAATGATGATTTCCGAAACCTCTCCAAAGCACATCAGAGGCACTTTGGTTTCTTGTTACCAGTTGATGATCACCCTTGGTATCTTCTTGGGTTACTGTACGACCTATGGGACCAAGTCCTACACTGACTCCAAACAGTGGAGAATCCCATTGGGGTTGTGCTTTGCTTGGGCCATCTTGATGGTTATCGGGATGATCTCCATGCCTGAATCACCAAGATACTTGGTTGAAAAGAACAAGCTTGACCAGGCCCGTAAGTCCATTGCCAGAGTCAACAAGTTGCAAGCCGAAGACCCCGCCGTGCAGCACGAGGTTGAATTAATCGCCGCTGGTATTGAAGAAGAACAGGCTGCTGGGTCTGCCTCTTGGATGGAATTGATTACGGGTAAGCCAAGGATCGGCTACAGAGTAATTATGGGAATCATGTTGCAATCCTTGCAGCAACTTACAGGTGACAACTACTTTTTCTACTACGGCACCACCATCTTTAAGGCCGTTGGTTTGAACGACTCCTTTGAAACCTCTATTATTTTGGGGATTGTCAATTTTGCAGCCACCTTTGTTGGTTTGTACGTGGTTGAAAGATACGGCCGTCGTAAGTGCTTGTTGGTTGGCTCTGTTTGTATGGTTGCTTGTTTCGCCATTTTCTCCTCTGTTGGTGTCACCCGTTTGTATCCGAACGGTCCTGACCAGACTCCATCCAAGCCAGCTGGTAACGCGATGATTGTGTTTGCGTGCTTGTACATTTGCTTCTTTGCCGCTACGTGGGCAGGTGGTGTTTTTGTCATCATTTCCGAGACCTATCCATTGAGAATCAGATCCAAGGGTATGGCTGTTGCCACCGCGGCCAACTGGCTTTGGGGTTTCCTCATTGCCTTCTTCACTCCATTCATCACTTCCGCCATTAACTTCTACTACGGTTATGTGTTTATGGGCTGTTTGATCTTCTCCTTCGTCTACGTCTACTTCTTCGTCTGTGAGACTAAGGGGTTGACCTTGGAGGAAGTTAACGAGATGTACGCCGAGGGTGTCTCCCCTTGGACTTCCTCTAAGTGGGTCCCAGGCTCTAGAGCCTTGGCGGTTGAGATCGACCAAAAGCCAGAGGTCTTTAACGTTTAAGCCTTTAGCGTTATAGACTTATGAGCTGTGTATATTACCCCTAGTTATGAGATTGAAATGAATTTTCTATTTACCTAACCCTGTTTTACGTACGAAATTCCGAGGCCTAATATTGAATTTTTCGACCGGAGAAGTTAGAAGTTGAGCCGTTAAGTCCCGCCACACGTTAGACGTGATAGCAGGAACGGGAAACCATCTGATATTAAATCTTGTAGGTTAGCAAACATTGAACCATAAACGTGGGAAAACTACGTGAATATATCTATTTATTGTGTTGCAGATGCGTTTTAGACAGCTAAGGGTGATTGCGATTCTGAACTACGTTGAAGGGGTGTTATGCATTTATCGTGTGATAGGGATTGATCATTGCCTCATCCTATATTCATTATAGAGCTAATCAGCATACTAAAGTAGATATCTTGTATACCGGGGAGATATACCACAGGTTGAAAATTCCTTTAGAAAGGTTGAGTCCGGAAAACTCTCGTATTTGTGCCGGGAAAAAAGATTTATGTGCCCTGTTGTTGCACTATCGTTTAGTCAGAGGAATGCGGTACGATGCTTACGAATCTTAGCACCAGTTTTGCTAGTGTGATAGGGCTAGTAATTTATTACGCTGGCAGTTTCTGTCCAACCGTACTCAAGCTATGTTCCCATGCATAACAACCTGCCTTGTCTATCTATTTGCCAAGTTGCTAATGAAACTCGATAAATTCGACTGTTGAGACTGGTTCTGCGACAAGGCTCGCCTGCCCCGCCCTCTACTCCTTTCCCTGGTTGCGCCTCTAGCAGCACCACCCCTAGCTCTCACAAACTTTGGTGGCGCCACCTCGATCATATCGTCATCTGACTCGAACTTGACAATAGCCTCGTCGACAGTATCCAGGTCTTCGCTGTTGCTTTCCACATCGTAGCTCTGGGCCCGAACTTGACGTTGCAGACGATCCGTCAGTCTTACCTTATTGTCGCTATGAGCTGCCAAGGGTTCGCTGATCGGTATTTTTTGCGTAGATTCCTTGACATTTCTCGATCCGTCGAACACGAAAGGCTCGTTATACTCAATGGCCGATACGGAGTTGAGCATCAGACTCTCCTTTTTGAACTGCTTGTAGATTTCCCTGATGTTGTTACTTGGATCGTCAAAGTCCAAATCGTCAATCTTCATCAAGATATCCGTCTCCTTGGTGACCTGACCTTCGATATACTCCTTCAACGCGTTCCTATCTTCTGTATCCACAAATTTCTTTACAGCCAAGTTCAAGTCGTCCCTTGGAAGCAACGCCAAGTCTGCGTCCTGGAGGAAGTCATTCACCAAGTCCTGAACCCTGATATCAGCCTCGTCCATGTCCTCGAGCGGCTCAGCATATCCGCTACTCTTCTTGCCCGTCATCAAGTGCCCCGTATCCTTCTTTTTTCGGTAGAACTGGACAACGTTATTTACATTTGCCACGCGTCCCACAAACCGGTTCGAGAATCTACGCGGATTTTCCACTTCGTAGCCCCCGGAGTACTCAACTCTGAGCCGAATCAACGGAAGAGGAATGAGCTCGGCGGTTCCCTCGTCCTCTTCCTCAAAGAGCTCCGGGTTTGAATCCTTGAACTGGTCCTTTGCCTCCTTAATCAAGAGCTCGATCTCCTGGGTGAGGATCTTGGAGACCTCTAGCTTAGAGGCGGGGCCTGGCGGGATACCAAATATCAGGAGCGAGATGTCGCGCATTACAAACGGCCGGATAGTTTTGAGCTTGACAGACTCTAGACTGTAGTCACCGTTATTTATGTGGAGAATAAAGACGCATTTTTCAATCGCCTCGCCCTCGCAGAGGGAGGTGGCCACGGAGGAGCCCGGCTGGAGGGTATCGAAGCCCATCTCTGGGTTGGGTACCGGATACGGAATGCACTCGTGCTCGTGCCCCCACACTACAAAATCGAGAAACTTTGGCAAAAAGTTTTCCGGCAAGTACGAGGTGTTTGTGTGAGCCGAGTGGTTCTGGTGCACCGCCATGAGATTAAACCATTCGTCCTGTCGCACGCCCGGCCGGGTGAACTTGATCTGCTGGTCCCGGAACGTCTTGAACAAGCGTTCATCACGCACGTTGGAGAGCCCGTAGAGCGCGAGCTTCGTGGAGCCCTTTTGGAACAAGAGCGGGTCCACAGCAATCTTGTCGTTCTCAAGTACCCTTCCGAAGTGGTTCACCAAGCCGGTGACCGAGAGAATATCCATGGGCGACAAGAGCCCATCGCCTGTGGCATCATCATGGTTGCCGCTGATGGAGAAAATGGGGATGGACACGTTGATGTTGGGGTCTTCGTAGTTCACCTCAAACCCGTTATCAAACACCACGCTGGGGTCGCTGAAGAACTCGAGCTCACACGGCTTGTCCCCGAGACAATTTAATCGGATGGCGCGTAGCACGTGAAACATTGACTTTTTCGACGGCTTGTTCACGTGGAACAAGTCGCCCGCCTGTAAAACCATGTCCACCTCCTTGTCCTTTGCCACGTTCATGATCTCTTCCCATGTTCGCCAACTATCGTCTCCGCGGATTGTATCGTTTTCATTGTAACCCACATGGTTGTCTGTGGTGATAAGTACCCGGATCGTATCAGGGCCGTCTTCAATGTGTTTTACCTGTGGCATGGTGGTGGTTGGAAGAGTTGAGTCGTATGGCCGACGCGTTTTGCTTTGTATTACTCGTGTTGCGTGCAGGAAATATATAATGCAGGATAGAGAGGCTGTCTGGAGAGATTGATACAGATCTTTTGTGAACAGGACGAGAAAGGAGAAGCTAGGAATGAAAAGGTTGAACTGGTGAACTTGTAACACTTTTACATTATCCCTATTTCATGGAATACTGACGTAAACTGTTTTTTTTTTATCAGCGCTTGCTTTACCTGTAGCATGGACATCCCTCCTTCGTACTACTCCGCCACGCGCACCGCCACGATACGCCGCACGCTTACTCTAAGGGAGCGGATAATCAAATTGCGAATTTTAAGTTGATAAGCGCCATCCCCAAAGCAATTGGTACGCACCACGGACACCATGAACTACGTGGAGATCCAGGAGGACGAATTCAACTGTGTCAAAGGCGTGTACTTTATGGACGACGAGTTCGTCGACCGTACACCCACCAAGTCCGCGTGGAAAAACCAGAAGCCGCTGCCGGCGTTTGATCTTTTGCTCCGCGCTGACACAGATGCCGCAACGCCGGTACTGCTCATTCTACGGGTGGAGATGAATCTGACGTATCCCGCAACAATTCCCACAATCACAATCCTCCACCCTACCAACCTCCTTGGTTCGCAGGTGGCGACTCTCACCAAAATGGTGCACGCCACGGCGATGGAACAGCGTGGCTCGGAAATGGTGCTCATCATCGCAGACGAGGTGAAAACAATGCTCAACCAGTTCCAGGAGGAAGCAACCGCGCCACAGTCGTTGGGAGAGGAGCGACGCCAACGCTTAGAGCAGCAGAGGCGGAGTTTCCACGCGCGCGAGGAGGTGAAACGCATCCAGGAGGAGGACACGGTACAGCGCAACCTTGAGACGCTCTCCAGCACGATCGACGAGATTCAGGCGGCGCCGGAACCCGCGGCGCCGCTAGAGGACCACCTCTTGCCCAACAATGTGATTGAAACGGTGAACGACTTCTTCATCTTCGACAAGACTATTGAGGACAGTTTGCCCACGCTCAACATTCCGTTTGTGTTCCGGACCGTAACGGGCTTGATCCAGATTGCCCTGTCAGACTTGCTCGGCAACATGGGCAAACAATTCTTGGTGAAACCGTTCATCCACCCGGATTCGCGCGTCGCGAAGCACATCAAAAACCAAGGCGGCGCGTTCAACCGCAAAGAGGGGGTTCTCCGTAATGCGGACGAGGAGGACATCAGTCTGGTGTATCTCCTAACCTTCATCGAGCTTCGTAACCCGCACTGGCTCACCGACACGGGAAAGAACGAGCTTCGCGCGTTGGAGAGCCAGATGGCCGAGTTGGTTAAGCTTCGCTACGACAACCTCTCCAAGCTCTTTGCATTCCAGATCGAGAAAAAGACCGAGCTCGGGAGCTGCTACTGGAAGCTCAGCCTTCTCACCGAGTATTTCCCCATGGGAACTCTCAACGATCTCCTCGGCACCATCGAGCTTGCCAGTCTCCTGAACGCGCGCTCGTGGACACTCCTGTTGGTGTACTGCCTCGACCAATTATTCTCGCGTGGCGTCATCCATGAGTTCATCAACACCCACACAGTGCAATTGTTCCGCAATCCGGACCTCGGCACCACCGCCGTCAAGCTTGCGCACCCGACATACGGCTTCAAGCTCATGGACATGCTCAACCGCCACCCGAACTCGGGCTCATCTGCGTACGACGCCATCGATGTCGGTTTGGGCCGTGGCTGGCGTGCGCCCGAGCTCAAGGGTGCGCACAAGAACAAAGAGGACGCCCATACACGCAAGACCGATATTTGGGAGCTCGGCGTGCTCTTTCTCGAGATGATCTGCGGGCTTGACACCTTGCGTGAGTACGAGTCGCCCGAGAAGATTCTCTCGAACGGCATTCTCGTTGAATCCATTGGTGAGTTCTTGAGCAAGATGTTGAAGCCCGAGTCGAAGAAGCGCACAGACCCGTCGTACTTGATCCACACCCAGTTTTTGCGCGAAAGCGTAAACGATGAGAACATCTTCCAACAGCGGCCGCAGAGCGACGCCACCAGTGATTCGGATAGCGACGAGCTCGTTATGTCCACCCATTCTCATTCGGCTCACTACAAGAAACACTCCTTCAGCGGAGGTAAGCCGATGACTGAGGACCGTTTCACCAAGGACTTTGACGACAACGGGACCTTGGGTTCTGGTGCCTTCGGTAAGGTTATCAAGGCGCGCGGTAAGATTGACGGGAACTTTTATGCCATCAAGCAGATCAAGCACGTATCTGACAGCTCCAGCGTGCTCAGCGAGGTGTCCTTGTTGTCGCGGATGAATCACCAGTATATTGTGCGGTACTACAACGCGTGGTTACAGGACGACTACTCGGGCGACTCTGCCATTGGGTCAGAATCGGAGTACGAGACGGAGTCGGATTTAGAATTAGAATCAGAGTCTGGGTACTACTCCAACCCGCGTATCAGCTTCACGAATAGCTTCTCCAAAGATGTCAGTTTCTCCAGAGATGCCAGCTTCTCCAGAGATGCCAGGGACACTTCCGGCTTGGACTTTATATCCAGTTCGGTCAACGGCCCCGAAATCGTCTTTGGCTACTCTGCCGACGGAAAAAGCACCGTGAGCGAACGGCCCAAGGCGCGAAAACCCAAGCGCAAACAGATCTTGTACATACAGATGGAGTACTGTGAGAAGAACACGTTGGCGGACTTGATTGCCCGCGGCTTGCCACAGCATTCGGACGAGTACTGGCGCCTCTTCCGCCAGACGTTGGAGGCACTCATGTACATCCATTCACAGGGCATTATTCACCGTGACTTAAAGCCGGTGAACATCTTCGTGGACCAGTCGAACAATGTAAAAATCGGGGACTTTGGGTTAGCCCGGAACGTGCACTTTTCGCTCATCTCCACCTCCAATGCCAAGAAGCCCGACCAGCAGGAGAATTTGACCAGCGAAATCGGCACCACGTTGTACGTGGCGGCCGAGGTGATCAACGGGAAGGGTGACTACAACGAAAAGGTGGACATGTACTCGTTGGGGATCATCTTTTTCGAAATGTGCTGGGAGCTTAATACCGCCATGGAGCGGGTCCAGACATTGCGTGAGTTGCGCACCCCCTCTATCAACTTCCCTGCCTCCTTCGCCACCACCCGCTTTGCCAACGAGCACAAGATCATCCGCATGTTGCTCAACCACAGCCCGGATGTTCGGCCGGGTGCCGACGCGGTGTTGCGCAGCGGATTGGTACCGGTACCCCAGAAGGACGAGATTATTGAGGAGGCGTTGCGGTCGATCGCTGATCCGTCGTCGCCGTGGCAGGAGCAGGTCCGGCTGGCGTTATTCCACCAGCAGTACGATCTCGCATCGGATGTGTTGTTTGAGAAGGGGCGCACAAAGTACAGCACCGCGTTTGACTACATGTTCCATGCCAAGTTGCTCGGGGCGGTGACGGACATCTTCAAGCGGCACGGGGCAGTGGAGAACCTCGGGCGAAGTTACGTGTTCCCCAAGGCCCTGGTGTACACCAACGAGTTGCAACAACCGGTGTACGAGATCCTCGACCGAATGGGGTCGGTGCTTCAGCTTCCGTTTGATCTCACCTTCCCCACTGCCCGGCAGCTCGCCTCATGTGACAGTCCGATCCAGAAGCTCTTCCGATTTGATTACGTCTACCGTGCAGTCTCCAGCTCCTTTTCTGCTCCACCCCGATACGGCGAACTTGACTTTGACATTGTGACCAACGATTCGCTCGACTCCGCCTTCTACGATGCCGAGTGCTTGAAGGTTATTTCGGAGATTATCGAGATGACGCCTTGCTACAATGCTTCTAACGTGGTGATTGCGCTCAACCATGCAGACATTATTGAATCCATTTTTGACTACAAGCGGATTGACCCGGCCAAGCGGGTGGCCGTGGCCCAGCACTTTTCGCAAGCCGGCTACACAAAAACCATTAATGACATCAGGAAGACTCTTAGCGAAACTCACTCTATCGGTTCAACCACCTTTAACGAACTCGCAAACTTTTACTTCCGCGCAGATATCAACACCGCCAAGGCCAAGCTCTTGAAGGAGTTCAAGGACTGGCCGGAAGTGCACCGGATCGAGTCGGCGCTCGGGTACATCTCCAAGATTGTCACTTTTGCCAAATCCTTTGGCATTAACATTTCATTTGAAGTCAGTCCCTGGGGCAACTATAACTACGGCTTCTACCGCGGCGGGGTGATGTTTTTGGTGCACGAGAAGGAGAAACCGCACACGGTCATTGCTGGGGGCGGGCGCTACGACAAGTTGATCTCCAAGATTGGGGTGGCCCGAGGAAAGAAGCCGGACAAGGTACCGCGGGCTGTGGGGTTCCATTTGGCGTGGGAAAAGTTCTATGACCGCATGAAGCTGGAGCTTGTACGGAACAAGAAACTGTCCAAAAAGCGAGAGAATGCCTACAGTAAGTGGACCCCCAGCAGGTGTGATGTGCTTGTGGCCAGCACCACCAATGCTAGCTTGAAGCCGGTTGGGGTGGACATTTTGCGGCGCTTGTGGACAAACGGGATTAGTGCGGATGTTTTGAGACACGCCAGCGCCATTGAAGACATCGAAGCGTCTGCTGGTGACGACGGGGCAAACTGGATCTTGATCCTCAAGCAGCAGCAGTCTTCGTTGATCAATGCTCGCAGTGTGGCGAAACGCAAGTACAAGGCATATCGGGTAAAGAACATGGAAACGGGGGTGGATGTGGATCTCGACTTGGAGGAGATTGTGCCGTTCTTGAAGACCGAAATTGCCGAGCGGAATGACAGAAAATGCACCCAGCCGGAAAAACAGGAGTGCTACGATGACGCCATGGAAGAGGAGAGTACGCAGGTGGCGGTAACGTTTGACCAGAAGTGCATCATTGTGCCAAACGAAGCGACCAGGACCAATAGGAAGAACAACCGGAAGGAGCAGTGGGTGGTGGAGGAGGCGTCTAAGGAGGCATCGTCGCTGCTTATCAATTCTCTTGCTTCAGCGCCAATTTTCACGATTGATGCCAGAGATGAGGTGTTGGAGATGATCAGCATCACGTCGTTAGATCAGCCAGAAGAATGGAAGCGAAAAGTCGGTGGGGCTTCTAATGCCACTCCGCGGAGTTTTGTGAACAACATGTATCTCTCATTGAGCAAGGAGGCACTAAAGGGTACCCGTTGGGCCGTGCTTTTTGCGCCAAAGACAAACAAGACGTGTATTTATGATTTACAAAGGTGAGATGGTGCCGAGCGAGGGGATTTCTCACTTGTATTTAGTTTAGTACAACTGGATAAGGACTTAGATCGGAGAGAATGAGGGTGGTGAACTGCATATTGGCGTGTATCTGAAAATAGCCGACCTGAGTGGTTTTAAAGTATGTTAAATTGGATGGAAAACATTTCGACGATGGCGTTATATGCGGCCAGGCATAGAACGTTCTGTCACTGACTTTGGAGCAGTACAAGGATGAACGTTAGGGAGTAAGCAATAACCAAAGATTCTGATTCTTGAGATGCATTATAGTATTTATTATAGCACCATTTATGTAGTAAGCGTGTAGCTGTCACGTGGTAGGGATCTATATTCTATATAAGGAGGTCTATCCCTCCCTCCTTTATCCTATATACATTATATAGGTAACCAGTATTACTTATTACTATAAGTAGATATTCTACCCTTGAGGTAGAGATATACCACAATTTAGCTACCCTATTAACATATACCTCCGATCGGTATACCAAAATCTCCGAGAACCAAACTAAACTCAACCAATTGACTGTGTTTAGTCTCTAATAATAACAAACTGCTTATATATTTCCGCCTTTCCCCTTTTTCTGTGTCTGCCTCTGTTATTCTAAAGTCTGGGCTTATACGTCGTAATGAAGACGAAGCACCTGCATATAACTCATCTCAAGCCTAGCGACCTCACTACCAGACAATCACCATCTGACCAAAGCTTACACTAGATTGTCAGTTCTCAAACCTTGAGGATACTATTGTGAATTAGCTCTAAATTTGACGGTTAATCGATATTTAATCCATTCCAATAACTACCCTGTTCTCTAACGTAATTTTTTTTGTCAAGACTAGCCCTGCTTTCTTATCGCCGAGAGCTCAAGGTCGTGCGCCGCCATGACTGTGCCTCTTTAGGGGGCGGCAGTTCCGCTCGACTCCGCAATTCACAGCTCGCGACTCGCGACTTGCCCACCCCTACAAATAAATCCAGCGAGGAGGCCTGGCGCAGTCGGACTTACAACTATTATCATTCAATTGGCAAACTAAGATAGCTACAACATCAACAGTATGAGCAACTTGAGCGATTTGAGTCCCCCTTTCAAGGTGCAGGCGCTTTTCGAATACAAGTCGGACTTTGAGGACGATTTGACGTTTGATGCTGGCCAGGAAATCACTGTGGACTCCGTTGAGGATGAAGAATGGTTCTCAGGAACCTTAACCCTTTCTGATGGCTCCCAAAGGAGCGGCATGTTTCCAAAAAACTTTGTCGAGCCAAAAATAGAGCCAAAGGTTGGGCCAAAGGTCAAGGCTCCTACGGCGCACAAGCCCGTACCAGTGCCAGAAGCCAAGGATATTACAGAGGCTAAAGCGGATGCATCAACCCATGGGATGAACAAGTTGACCCTGAGGGCCACTTTCGATTCTTCCGGCTATATTCCCTTACCGGGCCAGCCTCGGGAGGAGTCGTTTGTGCACAAGCCGTTCCTCGCAGCCCACACCTCTTCGTATGTGCCACCATCGCTCAAGAAAGACCCCTATGCAGCTCAGCCAAGTCAACGTGCTCCTCCTCCGATCACAAAGGAAGAATCGGCTTCTGAAGAAGAAGACGTCCCAAAGTTGAGTTTGAAGGAGCGCATTGCGTTGTTACAGCAGAAGCAGACCGAGGAGGCTGAGCGGCTGAAGGAGTTGAAGAAGAAGAAGCAGGAAAAAAAGCGCGCGGTAAAGACTGATGAGGCCAGGCCTCAGCTCCCGGAAGAACCAGAAGAGGCCCACGCAAGCGATATTCAGTCATTGCACTCAGTACTGACTCGCGAGTCACACCATGAATTGGCTCGTGAGTACACTCACGACTCCACCCACGAGTCTATCCACGAACCCGTTCGCGCCCTTCGCCGCGCATCCACCCAAGAGTCCTTCTACGAAGCCCCTCACGAGCCTCGCAGCGAGAACATCAAGGAGGAGCCGGATGCCACGGAGCCCGCAGGTGATTCCTCCGACGATGAGGAGGAACGTCGTCGTGCGCTTCGCGAGCGAATGGCCAAGATTTCGGGGGGTATGGGCATGTTTGGGATGATTGGGAGCGGCTCGTTTGCAAAGAAGCCTGAGCCTGTCGCTTCTAAGGAGGCGGAAG
Organism: Babjeviella inositovora NRRL Y-12698; assembly: GCF_001661335.1. Taxonomy (NCBI): domain Eukaryota; kingdom Fungi; phylum Ascomycota; class Pichiomycetes; order Serinales; genus Babjeviella; species Babjeviella inositovora. The sequence continues at coordinate 1,171,242 of NW_017566839.1, forward strand.
AGGCTCCTAAGGCTCCTATCGCGGTCATGCCGTTCGCCAATCCGGCTTCATTGCCTCCACTGATGGCTAAGCCGCAAGAGGCAGGATCGGAAAGCGAGAGTGACGAACCCGTGGAACAACGGGATATCAGAATTGTTGCAGCACCGGAGACTCCCGATTCAGATTCAGACTCTGGTAACGACGGTGAATTTGGCCTTCAGCAGATTCCGTCGACGGATAACGTTGCGGACAATGAGGATGACACGGACCATTCGAGGGCCTTGGAACCAAAAACGCTCGATCCAAAGCCGATGTTCCCTAGCTTGCCAAAGCCGACAGCTCTTGAATCGTCGGCTGACGAGTCGGATGACAAAAGATTGCCTCCAATGCCCCCTGTTCCTCTCTCTCCAGTAGAGGCACGCCTGCCACATCTGTTCAGACCGCCGCTGCAGATGGAGTATCAGGCCACGGGCTACGAAGCAGATGAGGACACGGACTATGTCCGAAACACGCCTCTTTCCGCCGCCCCAGTGCCCGAGTCCCCTCTGGCACGCCCCCTGAGAGGTGCGCCGCCGCCGCCGCCTCATCCGGTCAGTGTTGCGGTTCCGGACCTGACTGCCAGAATGCTCGAGTTAGATTCCAGTGACGATGATACCCTTGCGACTCTGGTTCCCAGAAGAACGTCCACCGAGGGTTCATTTCACTCATCTCCGGAGGACAGCCTTCGTAGAGCCATGACCCTTCAGGGGATTCCTGGACATGCACCACCGGTTCCTACCGGTTTTGCCCCTGGTCCTGCCCCTCCAGTTCCAATACCTCCTATTCCTCACGGTGCTCCAGCAACCCCTAGAAGCTTCGCTCCAGTTCATCCCCAGGCTCCTTCCGTTCCTCTTCCTTCTGCCCCTGCTCCGGCCGCGCCCTCCGCCTCGGGGATGGATACCCGTTCTTTGCTCTCCGAGCGGTCGTTTGACATAGGCGGCTTGCTGCGTTCCAACACGACCATCCAGTCATCCACGGTTGAAATCCATTTCGACCCGCGTTCTCAGTGGTGGCTCACGAACGGATACCCCCCTGAGCTCGTTCCGAGCATTGGAAAGGACGTGTTTGTAGAAGTTGATACTCACGAGGTCACGAAGCGCGGCTCGCGGAGGGTCATCCTCAAGGACTACCACTTCCTCTACTCTGACTACTCGCAGTTGGTGGTGGAAATTATCTATGACCAGGCGGACCCACACGGGTCTGTGGTGTGCAAGCAGACATACAAGCCAGCCGCTCCGGTGCGAATGGATTTGTTGATGCTGGCGCCGTCAGCGTTCGGTTTCAAGATCGCCGAGGCGGCGCACTTGTGTCTCGGCAAGCACTTGCATAAGGAGCTTCTTGGGCATGTCACTTCGCCGTTCAGAACGGCAATCGTCCCAGCGATCGGCAACAAGGTGTTTGGGGTGACAATCTTGTCTATCGGAGGCTCTTCGACGAGCCAGATTGCAGAGGTGAAGCCGGGAGACATCTTGGGGATCCGCAAGGGCAAGTTTGCGAACGCTAAGCTTGTGGGTAAAGCTTTGGAGCTTGGCTTTGGCGAGATCCCGGCGATGTGTGTAGTGTTGGAGTACGACGAGATGAAGAAGAAGTTCAAGGTGGCGATGCAGGATAGTCACGGGGCTGTGAAGAAGGAGTCGTTCAGGGTGAGTGACATGAAGAGTGGGAGGATGAGGGTGTTCAGAGTTGTGGCGAGGGAATATGTTGGGTGGTAGCGAAGCTATTCTCGAGTCTTTAACAATTGAATATATATCGCCATGCTAGGGCTATATGTATAGTATATGAATTCCAAGATTATTTCGGTAATAGATGTAGTTATATTGCTCCGGAATGGTTATAGGGCTATGATATAAGCATTGGGGGATAGTTTTACCAAACAATTACAAGTAATTCTAAATTAAGTGAAACGAGAGAGACAACGGAGATGGCATCGGAGATAGTATCTGAGATAGGATGAACGGGCAATATATATAAAATATGTATGGATAACACCATGAAGCTTTAAGCTTCATCCTCCGGTCCCAATGGAGTATATACGATATACCTTTTTCATCAATACATCTTCAATCGAGTGCAGTACACCTCCTTTTCCTGCACGCAGAGCTGTCAAAGCACCGGCGTTTCCATGCGTGATCTGAGTTTCGGCACGTGGGAATACCAGACAGGAGCGGCAACTCTTATCTCCACGATGTCTTATAAATGACCATTAGTTCACCCTTTTTGAACAAAATCACTTACTCTCTTATACTCTAAATTTCATACGAATCCTACCGCCAATAGTCGCCCTCGAACTCCGCCTCCCCGATTATGCATCTCCGTCCTGCCACCCATTCCGGTTCGTGGTACTCCGCCAACCCCACAAAACTCTCTGCCCAAATCAAGCAATGGTTTAAGACAGCCCTGGCGGAAACTGCTGACACCGAAATTGCGGTTCCTCGATTTCTTATCGGCCCCCATGCCGGACTCACGTACGCGGGGGCTACGCTAGCACAGACATACCGTCTCTGGCACTCAAACAACACCGATCACATCAAGCGCATCTTCATCTTGGGCCCGTCCCACCACGTTTACTTTAAGGAAGTGGCATACACGACGAGATTTGACGCCTATGAGACCCCGATGGGGAATGTACCGTGCGACGTTGCCGTGTGTAAGCTGCTTGCTAAGAGCTCCCGGGTCAAGTACTTGCCAGAGAGCGTGGATGAAGAGGAGCACAGCTTTGAGTTGCACATGCCATTCATCCATCAATGCTTTGCGCTGAAAAACCAGCCGCCCCCTGCCATTGTGCCTATTTTGCTAAGCCACGGCAGCGAGGACTTTGACGAAGCGTTGGCGAAAATGTTGGCTCCGTACTTGGCAGATGACAGCAACGCGTTTGTGATATCCAGCGACTTCTGCCACTGGGGCCGGAGGTTTGGGTACACGGAGTACGTGTCCGATGTGACTGGGTTTGAAAGCGTCAAGGTGACTGCTACTGACGGGACTTACGACCTGTACTTACAAACATTAAGGTCTTCCAAGACAGCGCTTGCTATTCCAATCTACAAGTCAATTGAGTTGTTAGACCGCCGGGGGATGGCGGTTATCAGCACCGGGTCTTACGACGCCTGGAGACTGTACATAGACTCCACGGGGAACACAATATGCGGGGAGAAACCCATTGGGGTATTGTTACGAATGATGGAGATAGGGAGGGAGACACTCGAGGAGGTGGGATTATTTGAATGGGCTGGATATACCCAGAGTAACGCTGTAACGAGCGTGGCCGATGGCAGTGTCAGCTACGCTGGGGGATATGCCTTCTAGTCTGCCCCCCTCAGATAATATATACACTATGAATAAATATAACGTACAAAAGAAGGTAGTTTAGAGAAGTTCTACAACGTTTATAGATTCAATTTGCAGATAGAAATAAAATGCATGTATGAGGTTACATCCGCAGCCTTTGAACAGACCCTGACACATGCACAACCAAGAGGTGGGCCGCCGGGTATCCTCTCGGCCATGAGAATAAACATAATACCTGTAGGGATAAACCAGAATGGTCATTCACGTCTGGCTCCTCGGTATGATTGCTAATTTTTTTTTCAAACCCCAAACACCCGCCATCCCCCAGATCTGCATCCAGGTCATGCCGTCCCTAGTTTGCTCATGTACTCCAGATTCCGGACATCTCTCTCCCTATCGCCTGCCAGCAAGGTGCCTATCCTGCAGATTGGGCCTGAGGCCTCCTGCACAATGGCCTCCTACCTGATGCCTCCTGTACATTGTCCTCCAACCTGATGCCTCCTGTACATTGTCTCCTGTACATTGCCTGTCGTGCTCCATTTTACCAGTGCCGCTCCAAAGTCGCTGCTGTACCAGTCCGGGTAACGTCTGAGCGGCCTGCAAGTTACCCTGCGAAAAAAACTTTTCAAATTACCCGGCCGTATGCCTTCCAGAACGCAGCTAATTTACGCTCTCACTATCGCAGCTCTCAGTCTGAGCAAGCGGCAATTCCAGCGCTAGGAAAATTTTTCCCATTCCCTCTTTCTACTATTACCGGTATATATTTCCTCTTCTTTCTTTTTCCCTTCTCTTCTTCACTTCTAGTCAACTACTCTAAAGTTTTCATATAAATATTACAATATGGGTATGTATCGACGATGAATTGCCTCCTGGAGGCCATTAGACCCCCCCTCTTTCCGTCCGGTTACTAACCCGTGTAGTGAACTTCACTGTTGATCAAATGCGTGGCCTTATGGACGTTGTCACCAACGTCCGTAACATGTCTGTTATTGCTCACGTCGATCATGGTAAATCTACCTTGACCGATTCCTTGGTCCAAAAGGCCGGTATCATCTCCGCCGCCAAGGCCGGTGATGCCCGTTTCATGGACACCAGAAAGGATGAACAAGAAAGAGGTATTACCATCAAGTCTACCGCTATCTCCTTGTACTCTGAGATGTCTGACGAGGACGTTAAGGACATCAAGCAGAAGACCGTTGGTAACTCTTTCTTGATCAACTTGATCGATTCCCCAGGTCACGTTGATTTCTCCTCTGAAGTCACCGCTGCTTTGCGTGTTACCGATGGTGCCTTGGTTGTCGTCGATTGTGTTGAAGGTGTGTGTGTCCAGACCGAAACCGTTTTGCGTCAAGCTTTGGGTGAACGTATCAAGCCAGTTGTCATTATCAACAAGGTTGATCGTGCCATGTTGGAATTGCAGATCACCAAGGAAGACTTGTACCAGTCCTTTGCCCGTACCGTTGAGTCCGTCAACGTTATTATCTCCACCTACTCCGAAAAGGACTTGGGTGACGCCCAGGTCTACCCAGACCAGGGTACCGTCGCTTTTGGTTCCGGTTTGCACGGTTGGGCCTTCACCGTCCGTCAGTTCGCCTCCAGATACGCCAAGAAGTTCGGTGTCGACAAGACCAAGATGATGCAGAGATTGTGGGGTGACTCCTACTTCAACCCAAAGACCAAGAAGTGGACTAACAAGGAGAAGGACGCCGATGGCAAGTCCTTGGACCGTGCGTTCAACATGTTCATCTTGGACCCAATCTTCAGATTGTTTGCTTCCATCATGAACTTCAAGAAGGACGAGATCCCAGCTTTGTTGGAGAAGTTGGAAATTGTCTTGAAGGGTGACGAGAAGGACTTGGAAGGCAAGGCCTTGTTGAAGGTTGTCATGAGAAAGTTCTTGCCAGCCGCCGACGCCTTGTTGGAAATGATTGTCATTCACTTGCCATCCCCAGTCACCGCCCAGTTCTACAGAGCTTCCACTTTGTACGAAGGTCCATCTGACGATCCATCCTGTATCGCCATCAGAGACTGTGACCCAACCGCTGACTTGATGTTCTACGTCTCCAAGATGGTTCCAACCTCCGACAAGGGTAGATTCTACGCCTTCGGTCGTGTCTTTGCCGGTACCATCAAGTCTGGCCAGAAGGTCAGAATCCAGGGTCCAAACTACGTCGTCGGTAAGAAGGATGACTTGTTCCTCAAGTCCATCCAGAGAACCGTCTTGATGATGGGTAGATTCGTTGAGCCAATCGATGACTGTCCAGCCGGTAACATTGTCGGTTTGGTCGGTGTCGATCAGTTCTTGTTGAAGTCTGGTACCATCACCACCTCCGAACTCTCCCACAACTTGAAGGTCATGAAGTTCTCTGTCTCTCCAGTTGTGCAGGTTGCCGTTGAAGTTAAGAACGCCAACGATTTGCCAAAGTTGGTTGAAGGTTTGAAGAGATTGTCCAAGTCTGACCCATGTGTTTTGACCTACATGTCCGAATCCGGTGAGCACATTGTTGCCGGTACCGGTGAATTGCACTTGGAGATTTGTTTGTCCGATTTGGAACACGACCACGCCGGTATTCCATTGAAGATCTCTCCACCAGTGGTTGCTTACCGTGAAACCGTCGAAGCCGAATCTTCCATGATTGCTTTGTCCAAGTCTCCAAACAAGCATAACAGAATCTACGTCAAGGCCCAGCCAATCGACGAAGAGGTCTCTGTTGCCATTGAGAGTGGTAAGATTAACCCAAGAGATGATTTCAAGGCCCGTGCCAGAATCATGGCTGACGAATACGGTTGGGATGTGGTTGATGCCAGAAAGATCTGGTGTTTCGGTCCAGATGGTAACGGTCCTAACTTGGTTGTTGACCAGACTAAGGCCGTCCAGTACTTGTCTGAAATCAAGGACTCCGTCGTTGCCGCTTTCCAGTGGGCCACCAAGGAAGGTCCAATCTTTGGTGAGAACATGAGATCCGTCCGTGTTAACATCATGGATGTTACCTTGCACACTGATGCTATCCACAGAGGTGGTGGTCAGATCATCCCAACCATGAGAAGAGCTACCTACGCCGCTATGTTGTTGGCTGAGCCAAGAATCCAGGAACCAGTCTTCTTGGTTGAGATTCAGTGTCCAGAAAACGCTATCGGTGGTATTTACTCCGTTCTTAACAAGAAGAGAGGTCAGGTTATCTCTGAAGAACAGCGTCCAGGTACTCCATTGTTCACCGTCAAGGCTTACTTGCCAGTTAACGAGTCTTTCGGTTTCACCGGTGAATTGAGACAGTCTACCGGTGGTCAAGCTTTCCCACAAATGGTCTTCGACCACTGGGCTACTCTCGGGACTGACCCACGTGACCCAACCACCAAGTCTGGTGAGATTGTCACTGCCGCCAGAAAGAGACACGGTATGAAGCCAGAGGTCCCAGGTTACGAAGAATACTACGACAAGTTGTAAGAAGCTTAACGCTTCTGCTGTTGTAAAGCTGTTTTAGTACTTGCGTTTCTGCACGTTTTCCGTCGGTTTGCCGACTAATAAATTATTTTAAAAACTTGGGTTGTAGGGGAGTTTAGGTTTTTGCGGAGATATTTCCTTTGTTGAGGGTTGGCTGGGATTTAATATTTAGGGGTTGTTGATTTATATGTATAAGCACCCTTTGACAGTCAATACAGATGGTGGACCGTGGGGTTTCGATTTTATCTAATTGTAACGTTGCCTGTCTCAAGACGTTGATAGTTTAATCGTACGCTAGACCTTAATACTGCAATTGATCTCCACGCGGTAGATATGGTTCCAATGGACCGCTTTACATTGTCACAAGTAAAACTAAAATAACTTTAAAGCATGTAGAAACCTACCCCAGTGATCGAAATTGATGTGTGCACACAAGGTTGAAATTTCCTCTATGGTCGGAGTGGCGTCGTCACGCAACCTGTGCGCTCTCACAGGAGTCCCTCTGAGTTGCTTTTCCCCAACAGATCCAATCGTAATTGTGAAAGGTTTATAGCTTTGTGTATTTATAACTTTCGAAGCATATTTCAGGACATGATCCAGACTGGTCTGTGTAGTGCGCACCGCGATGGTTATGCGCCCGGCGGCTTTGCTTGCAAGTCGCGTTGACCAGCTGCAACCGGGCAGATATCAAAGATTTACTCTACACTATAGAGACAGATGACCGTCCAGCCAAATAGCTACCGGTATATAACTATTTCCTTGACATAGTGGGATCTCTCTAGAAACCACCGCTGCTTCCAGAACTTCTGAATTTCCCCACCTCACCGAATCTTTCAGTTCGCGCCCTGATACATAGTTTCAACCTGACCTTTCCTTGGTCTTTCATATTGCATTTGCTTAACCGTAAGCTAACTATCGCTGATTTGACCAGTCGTATCTCAAGTCTTTTTTGCCGCCAACTCTCTACACACCGCTTCATTAACCCCTAACATGCTCGATCCATACAGCTACGTGGCACCGTCGCGGGTCAAGACGCTTCTTGTACCGCTCAATGGCCTCCTGCATCTGCGGTTCCTCCAGATAGCGGACCAGCTCGAACAGTTCCGCGAGGTGCGCCTCGTGGACGTGTCGCCCATCTCCGCCGCTCCCACTACTCCAGCCGCCAAAGTCGCGCCAGTCAATTTCAACCCACAGGGCTACCCCAACGGCCGCGTATGTTTCGATGTCAGCCTCACTAGCGGAGACGAGAACGCTGGCACGGAAATGCTGGTGTTTCTCCACGATTTTGAGCCGTGGCGCAAGACGTTTGTGGTGCTTGGGTGTCTTGACCACACGGACAACCTCACAGCCGAGGCCGTGGCTGCCCATCTCGCGCAGTTGAAGCGCCAACACGGGTTTGCTATTGTTCACAAGGTCTGTCTCTTCAACTCGCCGCAAACCTCTGGGCTTGGTCCGGATGTCTTGTACGTTCTGCAAGGTGGCGTCGAAACCGTCATGTGCGATGTGACCAAACACTTCCTCGTTGCCCTTACCTCCTACGCCAAGGCGTACCAGAATATCACGCTCCGTTCGCCCGGCTCCATGAGTAACAAGGCCATCACACGCTCGTTCTCTGGAAGCTCCGCCATCGCGCTCAATAAGCGCAGCAGCATCGTGAGCACGTCGTCGCTCAACCTCACAACCAGTGAGACGAAGCGCGCGGCCGCGCGCGTCAAGGGTCGCCAGCATAAGGTCCTCGGAAACTTCTACATGCTCGCAGGGCGCTATCCTGACGCGCTCAAGGAGTTTGGTGACGCTGCGGCGACCCTCAAGCTCGCACACGACAATTTATGGCTTGGCTCGGCCCTTGAGGGTATAGGGATCTGTATTGTGCTCCTCACGTTCTTAGGGGCGCCATATGGGGTTCCGTCTATTCTCAACCTGATTCTCACCAAGGTGCCCAAGCTCCTGGGGCGGTTTGCAGACGCGAAGGAGGTGACGCCGTCGCCTACCAACTCGCCCAAGAATTCGCTCTCCCTCACCCGCACGTTCGACTCCAGCGGCTTGTCCACGCCGGAGCTCATCTACTCGCTCGCCATCAAGGCATTGGTCCACTTTGACATGTCCGCGAACGACCATGAGGACTACGTGCCACAGCTTGTGTACTGCGAGACGATTCTCCGTATCGTAAAGTTCATGGCGGCTGTGTATGTTGGTGGATCGCTCTCGCCGTCGGTGTTGGACCACCTCGTGCGCGGCGGGGCCGTGGCGAAGAAGCCAGATACCGGGATGTTTTCCAAGCGGGATATCACGGTGTTGGCAAGTTGGGTTTCATATGGCCAACTCAAGGACATGGAGGCGTTGTCGCAGTGCCGGGTGTACTGTGCGCTTGCGAGCGTGTACGGGGACTTGGAGTTGTACCGGAAGCGGGGATTTGTTCTTCAGTTGTTGTTTGCCAAGTGGGGAGCCTCAGGCGTAAGCCTGGTCATCCAGACCTCCCACCCAGGAAACCGCCAAGCCCCTCTTGAACTCCTCTCCTCGCTTGCGCTCATCTACTCCATTGGTGACAAAACACCTGCGTCGTTTGGCTGGGGAACTCTCCACAAGCCCCTCCTCCACATGGCCCTCGCCACCTGTGTCTCCCTTTCCCAGCCATCTGGTGTCATCTCCTTCGGCTCGCTCCTCCTCTCGCGCTACCTCTACGCCATGGACACAACCGAGCAGGAGGAGGTTTTCTTCCTGATCAAGCAGGCGATCCATGAGCTCAAGGAGCCGGCTTGTGAGTACTGGGACCCGTTCATGCTCAGAAACATCCGCGTCTTGAAGCACGCTACCAACCTAGCCACCACGAAGGCCCCAAACTCCGACAGCCCCTTCTACAACCCGTTTGAGAAGCAGGAAAGTGCGGAGAAGGTGTTGGTCCAGGACGATATCGCCGAGCTTCTCATCACCGTCCAGAACCCCTTCAAGTTTGAGATCGACTTGACTCTGGTGGAGGTGCTTGCGGAAGACCCCATGTCGTTGGAAACGGTGCTGAGTTTTGCACAATTCTCCTATGCCGTCGCGCCCGAGTCATTCTCCGACATTCGACTCTCGGTGATTCCGCGCGCAGCTGGGACCTTGCGGATCACCGGGATCCGTGCCGTGGTGTGTGGGTCGATGGAGCAGGTTTTTGAAATCTCCGGCGACGAGAACGTGCTTCGGTTGGCCAAAATCAAGTCCCACGGTCCGAACAAGAGCCCTGGAGAGCACGACTTGTCGACCCATTTCGAGCACTTGAAGTTGGCCGATGCGAGAACGAGCGATGACGCCAGGGTGGCTTCCGTGACCGTTGTCACGAAGGTGGTTTCGCCACAGCCGACGCTTTCGCTAGAGGATGTCTCGGTGCAGAACGGCTGGGCCATGTTGCTCGAGGGTGAGCGGTTCAACTTTGGGGTCCTGTTCCGCAACTCCTCGCAGACGCCTATCAACCATCTTACGTTTGCGGCGCGTGACCTGACCATCGAGCCGCTTACGGAAGCGCTCGGCTCGAAGGATCTCCCGGCGAACGAAATCTACGAGATCGAGTACTATTTAATCAAGAAGGAGGGTATCCGCTTGCGCAACCAGCGTCAGATCAAGCAGACCATCGCTGCGGGCGAGGAGTTCGTCTTGGACTTGGAGTTGATCGGCAAGCGCGGTATGAAGGAGGCCAGCGTTGTGTTGGAGTACGCGTTCCAGGACGTGGGGGCGTTTCTCACCCGGAGCATCGCTGTCCCAGTGCTGGTTTCGGTGTATCCGTCAATCGAGCTTGCGGGGTGTGACTTGGTCCCAATCTTTGTGAATGCGGCGAATGATTCTGACCTCTGGCGGTACTTGAGCGACAGGGAGGAGGAGGGTGAACGGGTGAGCGACTATTGCTTGCTTGTTCTTGACTTTAGGAATGCGTGGGGGAAGGCTATTGACATTGAGCTAGGCAATATACCGGCCGCTGAGTTGGTGTCTGGAGGGTTAAACGGTAAGTTGATTGAAGACAAGTTTGACGAACAGTCTCGCGGAAAGTTGGTTGAGGACAAGCCTAACGGAATGCGCACTAGTAAAGGATCATCAGGACGGCTTAGCGGTGATGGTTTGCCTGGCGGCATGTTTCTACTCTCCGACACTATCCCGCCCAGATGCACCCGCCGCTACATTCTTCCTGTCAAACGCATAAAGTTTTCCGATGAACACCTCCAGCAGCCCATCCCGTCTCTCCGCAACAAACAGTTTATCGTTGACAAAACCTCCAAGGAAGAGGCACGCTTCATCCGTGAGGCGTTCTGGTACCGCAAACAGATCCTCTCGCTGCTCCAGGGGACGTGGAAGGAGGCCGAGAGCGACCGTCATGGCGACATTGAGCTCCGCGGCATCCGTCTCTCCCAGAAGATGGTCAACATCCTCAAGGTGCAGAAGGCCTTCTTGGAGTTGACATTGAGTAACGCCAAGCGCACGGGTATGAACTGGGACGTGGTTTGCGAGGACTTTTTCACGGTCAAGACCAAGATCACCAACTACAACGACTGTCCCATTGTCGGGGTGTTGCGCCACGTACCCTGCTCCATCTCTGATCCGGCCAAGTCGGTGGACCGCAAGATTTTGTATAACGGTGTATTGCAGCACGCGACACTGTCTATCGCTCCCGGCCAGACGGTGCTGTTTGAGATGGGTGTGTGCGTGCTCGACAAAGGTGAGTACGAATGGGGTGTGATTTTTGAGGAGTTACGCGGTGATAGGCTTGTGCAATACGCCCAGCACGAGCCCATGTACATCCGCGCGGTGTAGCATAATAGAATGCATTGGAATAAAGACGTAGAAGGGGGTATAGAAAATGCCAGAGGTAATAGCTTGGGGTGCATAAAAGATTTTGTGTGACCTGGAGGTTTGACTCGTCAGGATAAGTGACGCGGCTATGAGCTCAATCGTTACATGAGATATATGCGTTCGTACTAATCTACGTATTGGTCATTCAATACCACCTTAAGGTGTACCAATTTGAACCATACTTACTAGTTATCCATGTTGATGTAACAACAAGCTGGTTATATTACAAATATGGGACATACATATTAGCTGCATTTATAAATTATAGTATACCCGGAGCCGGTCGGATAGCTTGCATTATGGCTTAGGGAAGATTGAATGTATACATAATGAGTTGGTCCTGAGAAAATAATTCTCTGAAAAATCAAAAGCGTATCTCTGCCGATTTGAAATTTCTACCTCACCGGTAACCACAGCGGATGTACTTCCCCCTCTGTTTTATTTCAATATTTTGTGCAAACGCGACGACCCTGATCTACTGATTATGCAACGCTGATCTTTCGTTATTCTCCTCTGAAGGGTTTTGCCGTGTTGAAATACGAATAGCATGGATGCGTGTAAACGCAAGCGACACGCAAATACAATTAGAGATGCATAATACATTACGAACCAGAAGGGTGTATGTGGAGTGTAAAAGGCCTGTTTTGCGAAGTATAAACAAACCAGGAAGGATCGTATATAGACAGACAGCCATTGGGCCTCACGGACTCTTCTCGTTAAACCTATACCGCTTAGCAAATGGAAATACACTGTCATGCTGTCAAGCCAAGATATCCAAAGCATTTACTGTTTACATTCATGTGCTTGACACCCTTCCGAACATTTAACGCGTTACCTCGCCCGTTCTCTTCCGAGTCACCTGATGCTGAATGGACACACTAGGTCATGCATATGGCCGTTATGTCTGAAAATTTTAGCGTGGCACGAGAACTTCGAGAGCGCGTGCCACCGAATACTCAGTTCCGAAAGAGAATACGCCCTCTCCCCGTTTCAACATCTAAGAATTGAGCTAAACTTTCATACAACTTTTCCTCCTCAAGCCCACAGCATCCAATTGAGAGTATCGTCAAGTTATGCAAACACGTAGCTATCGTAGACTGTCGGTCATTCGCCCCGATGCCTGCCGGCCGTGCGGCGCACTGTCTCCCCCTCCGACCACGTCAGATCTTCCCGACGGATGTGGCGCTTATTAGCCTATCAGACAAATCAAAGTAACACACTCTGAGTCCTTACCGAAAGTTTTTTTTTTTACTCCATTAAAGCTAGTTGGTATGCCGCTTCTCATGAACCAAAGCACCGCTCCTCGCCGTGGTTGAAATACTCCGATCTGCTCGAATCTTCCGGCCGTTGCCATTTTTCTCTTTTTATCCGAACTGACAGGGTAATCCTGCGCTGGCGTTTTTCAGTGGTAGCTCGGCTCCGAACTCGTGCGCGTTTTTCGGACTGTCTCCCCCCTGGACAAAAGAAAGCAAAACTTTTCCAGCAAAGTTTTACTTTTAAAAGTACCCGCTACTCTTCTTCTCTCTCTCTCTTTTCTTTCTCACTCTTTATCCACACAATGTTTGCTAGAATCTCTGCTGCCAGAGCCGCCACCAGATCCCTCAGATCCTACGCCACCAACGTCGCCGAATTTTCCGGTGTCAAGAACGCCCAGGGCCAGTACACTGTCACCTTGATCGAGGGTGACGGTATCGGTGTGGAGATTTCCCAGGCCGTTAAGGATATTTACAGTGCTGCCAAGATCCCAATCACCTGGGAGCCAGTCGATGTTACCCCAACGTTGATCAACGGTAGAACCACCCTTCCACAGGAGGCCGTCGACTCCGTCAACAAGAACAAGGTTGCCCTCAAGGGTCCATTGGCCACTCCTGTCGGGAAGGGTCACCAGTCCATGAACTTGACCTTGAGAAGAACCTTCAACCTTTTCGCCAACGTCCGTCCATGCAAGTCCATCGTCGGCTACGCTACCCCATACGAGGACGTGGACACTGTCTTGATCCGTGAGAACACCGAAGGTGAATACTCCGGGATCGAGCACACCATTGTCCCAGGCGTTGTTCAGTCTATCAAGTTAATTACCAGACCAGCTTCCGAAAGAGTCATCAGATACGCTTTTGAACACGCCAAGAACATCAACCGTCCACATGTCGTTGTTGTCCACAAGGCCTCCATCCAGAAGTTGTCTGACGGTTTGTTCGTTGAAGTTGCCAACGAAGTGGCCAAGGAATACCCGGGTATCAAGGTTTCCTTCGAGTTGCTCGACAACACCTGCTTGAAGTTGACCGCCGACCCAGCCGACTACAAGGACGTTGTCATGGTTATGCCAAACTTGTACGGTGACATTCTCTCCGATTTGTCTTCTGGGTTGATCGGTGGTTTGGGTTTGACCCCATCCGGTAACATGGGTGACACCGTCTCCATCTTCGAAGCCGTCCACGGTTCTGCTCCAGACATTGCCGGTAAGGGTCTTGCCAACCCAACCGCCTTGTTGTTGTCTTCTTGTATGATGTTGAGACACATGCACTTGAACGCCGATGCCGACAAGATCGAGAATGCCGTCTTGAAGACCATTGCCTCCGGTGCCGAAAACAGAACCGGTGACTTGCACGGGTCCGCCTCCACCTCCCACTTCGCCTCTGAAGTCATCAAGAACTTGTAAGTGGCCAAGCCCCGCGCCTAGCCCTCATCGGGCACAGCCCGCCTCATGATTGTTATTTTTTTGTCATGCTAGAACTGTCTATATGTTAATCGTTAATTGTTTGTAGTACTCGGAGCGATCATGGACCGTGCTGGAGCCATTGTGTGGAAGGGAACCAGGGGGAGTGCGGTACTATCGGGTGGGACGGCTTTCATATTCTGTGAGACATGTATTTAAGCTTGTCCCTCGAGCCATCGATATCCCAAGGAAGCTGGTAGGAAAAATACGTGGTTGCCGACACTGTAGGTAGATCCGAACCTCTTGTCGCTTAACCTTTGCGACAAGCATCAAGAGCCACCAGGGCAGGCTGACATTGAATATGTTCAGCAACAATGTCTTAGGAAAGGTCACAAAATGATATGTAAAACTTGATAAAAATGGAAAAGTGAGAATAGCCTATCATTACAGTGTTGTGCACGTAGAACATAAAATTTTAACGCCTTTGGCTAACGTCCATGCCTTTGGTTTACATTGTTCTACCCCTTACCACTACTAGTTTTTTTCTTATCTCAGTCTGAAAATACACGAAACGCTCAAAACTCCAGAATTCATAATCTACAAATGCAGCTCTTATCCTCTGGTCTTGATAGCGCTTAATGGCTTACTCGAGTCTCCTGTGGTCGTGCACTGCACACTCCCAAAGGGGCGCAACTGAACGATACGTATAAAACGAATTGCACGCCAACAGTTCACCCTAGAGCCCACGATTTCCGTCCATCTTTACACCTATACACACAATGCCAGGCTTAGCGTTTGACAACTACCAAAGAAACAACTATTTAACCACTAAGGGTTACGGCTCCCCAACAGCCACCTCCACCGGTACGACCATTGTCGGTTGCAAGTTCAACGGTGGCGTTGTGGTATGTATATGAGAACTTAAGGGATTTAAAGCATCAGGAAGAATAGAAAGGAAATGAATATTATACACAAGGTATAATGGACTTGTCAAGAGTGAATTGAGGCACTTTTGCCACCGTTGGGGACATATTGGAGAGCGGTATTTTGCCATACTCCCCACTAATGTTAACTGCCCATATAGGAAGAATATTCCAACGCTCTAGAATCCCAATTACTAGACTACGCCTTGGTTGGTGTTGGTAAAGTTTCCACCCGATATCCAGGATATCTCCGGGTGCAGAGTGGCGTCTCAAGCTAGACACCGTAAGCCTCTGCAGGTTGGATCATGACACCAGCTCATCGTGGCTAGCCGCCAGTGCTCCGCAACTACACCTCAGGCCACCCTGTATGCCACTACTGTATTAATGACGGACCAATCTCCTTTGTATTATTGACCTGTCCTTGCACCTTCCTGTTCTTCAGTGACCTGTTACATCATCACTCTAATAACTCCTATTCTTACACAGCAATACTAACATCTTTAGATCGCAGCTGATACAAGAGCCACCTCCGGTGACATTGTCGCTGACAAAAACTGTGAGAAACTTCATCGTCTTGCACCTCAGATCTGGTGTGCCGGTGCCGGTACCGCTGCCGATACCGAAATGGTGACGCAGCTAATCGGCTCCAATTTGGAGCTCCACTCGCTCCACTTGAACCGCAAGCCTCGTGTTGTCACCGCCATGACCATGTTGAAGCAGCACTTGTACAAGTACCAGGGCCACATCGGTGCCTACTTGATCGTTGCGGGTACAGATCCTACTGGCGCCCACTTGTTTTCCATCCACGCGCACGGTTCTACCGACGTGGGACAATACCAGTCGCTCGGTTCTGGATCCTTAGCCGCTATGGCTGTGTTGGAGAGCGAATGGAACGAGAAATTGACCAAGGAGGAGGCCATGAAGTTGTGTTCCGACGCCATCGAAGCCGGTATATGGAACGACTTGGGCTCGGGGTCCAATGTCGATTTATGTGTCATGGAAGTGGGTCAGGACGCGGTCTTGTACAGAAACTACTTGACCCCTAACGTGAGAGAGGCCAAGACTAGAAGCTACAAGTTTGGCAGAGGTACCACTGCCGTGTTGAGGGAGAGCATCTACAGCTTGGTTGAAGTGCAAGAGGAAATTGTCTCGTTCAAGTCGGCAGCCGAGGCTATTGAGGTGGATGCGTAGAGGTTAATATTACATGTTTAAAGAATGAATATACGGCCGTGGTGTGCTTGTATAAGGAATAGGAGGGATATGTTAAAAGGATAGGATAACGTCTGGGTTAGGGCTATTTTCTGCTTCAAAATGCCTGATTGGACTCCTTAAATGAACGTAGTATGTCTTTCCATTCACCCCAACTCCCTGATGTAGGTGTACGCGAGCCACCTGAATTACTAGATTCGCCATTTGCATCTGCTTCCGGAGCTAAGTATAAATCTTGCTTTTGTATAGAACGATTATCTTTCCGCTGGCTTGCCAGAAATCGAATTTCAATACATCTGGTAACCAGTGTAGTTGCAAACGTTATCCGTAAGTCGCCCCTAAGTCGTCCTTTCAACCACACGATACCAGCTAATACTGCTTCAAACAAACTTGGTATGTTCTATATGAATTATTCACGCGCAACATAGCATAACGGCGATACTTGAATTGTTTTTTTTTTTTTCATTTCCATCCAGTTTATATCCATCCCTCCCTATGGTCTGAACATTTAACCTTAGTGCACCAAACACCCCTACTCACGCTAGTCCCAGTTCCTACCATTATCTCTACAGATCAATGAATATTTCTACATTTCTTTAAACCTTCTCTAGCCACAACCGGGTCGCTAGAGCTTAACCTCGTCAAGAGCCAACTTGGTGCCCTCCACTATGGCCACATGCTCCGTGGAGTGGACACGCTCCTCGTACTGCTCCAAGGTCTCGTCCTTTCTCAAGTCGAGCTTCTTGACCAACAACGGCTCGCCTCTATCGACCTCCACAATGACTTTGTGGATCATGACACCACCTTCCGTGATGAGGCCATCCTGGCCAGCCTGCCAGGCACGGTCGATGGCGTGGGTGCCGTCGAAGGCCCCGGGAAGTGCCGGGTGTAGGTTGATGATCGGAAGGTTAACCTCTGCCACCACGTTCAAAAATGCCGGGGACAAGATGAGCATCCACCCAGCACACACCACCAAGTCGGGGCGCACGTAGTCGGCCACTGAGCCGTGCTTGGAGCCGTGCACAACAATGTTCGCAAGATCCGTGTTGAACTGCTCTCTGGCAGCCTTGCGGCCCTCTTTATCCTCCTTTGGAATACTCGCGTAGTATTCTTTCAAGCGGTGTACCTGGCTAGGGATCTGGTGGTTCGCCGCCCGGGTGAGCCCGTAGGCGTCGGCCAGCGATGAGATGACCCTGTGGATCCTGGCGTGGCCCAAGAGGCCCTTCGCCGAGGCATCGATGAGCGCCTGGAGGTTGGAGCCGGAGCCAGAAATTAGCACGAGAATATTCAATTCACGGGACATTGTATGGGATGAAAGCGTGGAGATGAGAAGAGGAATGAGATAAGGAATGATTCATAGTGAAAAATTCCTCCCGCAATCGCAAATTATCTGACTCGGGATGCAGGATGCAAGATCGAAAGAGATTAGAAGTTGCACAATGGGTTGTGGCGTAAATATTTTATTTCAGGATGGCATACAAATATGAAATTGGCTTTATCCAGGGATAAAGTGTTTCCTGCAATGACTAGCAGGGGTGAATTATCTTCCAGCCATTTAATTAATGTATGTCATACCCAGGAGAATGAATGAACGGTTCTAGGATCAAAGTGCAGGTCCTCACATTACTCACCTAATGTATTAATGGGGTCAATAGATCAAGAATAAAGGGTAGATCACTACACCTCGCTAGAACCCTTCAAATTGATTGCCGGGTTGCACAGACGGGAACGATAGGTGCTTATTATCCTAACTATAACGTTGGTAGAGTAGGATTTATCCTCGTGGAAATCAATCACATGACTCTTCGCCCATATTCCAATTTCTATCTAGTATGAGGAATATTGTAAATCATAATGGATAAGAGTCCTATAATTACGCTTTATAAACCCTTTTCGAATTCCCGGAAAATACACCAAACCAGCTTCCCAGTCTTTGGCTCAACTCTGCTGTTTACGGTACGGCTGTATACAGGACCTCAGCTTTTCACCGTGTACAAGGCAGCACTCTTCCCGTATAAGTATCCCCCATCATACCACAGCCCCAGAATGCTTGGCTTGTTCGAAAAGAAAGAAGAAATCGTGACTCCGGCTATAGGGCAAAACGATCTCCAGGAGATGGTCTCGATTTTTGCAGAGGCGTCTGCCGACGTCTCCACCGCAGCGCAACCGAATCCCAAGTTCAACCCTTTCAAAGGTAGCAGTGCCCCAACGCCAGAACAGATCGGTTCAGATACATCACTCTCGCAGTATCCACATGTGATGTCGTGTACACAGGCATTTGACCTCTTGGTGGGCTGCTTCTCGCTCGGCGGGCAGATTAAGAGCTACTATCGGTACGGGACTCTAGCCAACTGCGAGGACCAGTTGACCAAATTCAAATTTTGTATTTCCAACTCTACAAAGTCCGGTGCTGAGAAAGAACAGGGTATTTCGCAGTGGTACAAGGAATCGTGGGCACAGAAGAAGGCCAGCGGTAGCAGTGAAGACGTGTGGGATGCCAAAAAGTAGCTGGTACGGCTCGTGTATATAGGAATGGTTACGTTTGTGCATGGATTTTACTGCGTAGAGAAAGGCTTGGTGTCTGCTGGACGTGGAAAATGACAGATCCAGGCTCCTGGGGGACCAAGAAGCTTCCACCGCGGGGTTTAGTTTGTGACCTAAGATATATGTAAGACCTGTTGATGGCTGCTTGAGCATGCTTTAACAATTTCAATCATTGAGTTATTTTTGTTGCCGAACCGTGGAATAAACCGGTGACAGTGATGTTTAATAGGAAGGGTTGTACGGTTGTGTTTGGTTTATCAATTTTAGTACTCTAGGTTAGACATATTCCAGCCCGTCAATATTCAACAGCTTTGCGAGGGACAAGTCATTATAAAATGGTAAACTATGCAATTCACCAAGATCTCATATAGCTCTACCCTTTTAACTAAAATATACATTTTTTCATATGTAATTATTACTACAAGAACCATTAGCTCTGCACTCGCTCTCGTGCTCTAAAGGTGCGCGGGGGTACCATACCTAACCTCCTTTGACATAAAGGCAAGCGAAAAGTCCTTGCGGAACAGAGTATCCTGGGCGAACCCAGTATGGTTTGTGATTGTATTTGTTGTTGCCGCCGTGAAATTTTGGATGTAGTTCACCATGTAGCCCAACTTGTTGTAGTACGGTACCAACATATGCTCCACCACTGCCGAGACTCTAAAGCGAATGATCTTTGGGTCTCCTCCACAGAATTGCTCGGCATAGTAACCAGAGGCAACCATACCCTCAGAGATTTTCATCAAGACCTTACCAGCGGCTTTTTGGAATGACGTAAAGGCGGTGATTTCCACCATGCCGGCCTCGCCGCCATCCTTGAGACCAATAGTTCCCACCACACGGGAGATGTTTTCCGAGAGGAACTGCAGGTTCGCAAGGCTCCCCAAAATGTGAATTTGAATGTCCTTAAGAGCGTATTGGAACGGTTGGGTGACATCCCAGTTGTCCATATCGGCCTTGCTCGTGGAGGAGACAAACGGAAGACGGTCTCTGACGTCAGAAAGTGGAATGAGCAAGAGCGCAAACATGGAGGAGGGGCCCATGTGGGCATCGTCGGTGATGTGGCCCAGGATGCGACTCCCTGCAAAGATTTCGTGGGTAAACTTCACCTTGGCGTACCCTTTGTTCACGATGGCTGCTAATGTTTCGGCGAACGCAGACGGCATCGCGATGAAATTATATGGAATGAGAACGAGTTCTGGTTTGGTAGGGTCGATAGACATAATACTGAGATTGGACTAAAGAGAAATAAGATCGAAAAAAATTAGAATGAGATAAAATATTGCAACTTTTTATATAATTTTTTTCTGGCCAGCGTTCATGCAACGGGAACGTAAAGATACCGCATCGTGCATATGGGCTATGTATGGCATCGGAGACCACCGCATATTGAAACAGGCACCACTCATTGTGTATGGCAAGATCCACAAATAGCTTTAGTTTAATTATGTCAGAGAAGGTGTGGGGCAGGATACCAAAGCCCTAAAGTTGTCATATTGCTAAGTTTCAAGTATGGGAAACAAACTGGACTTATAAAATGAAATGCGGGAAAAAAAATGACCGCCAAAGTATTTTCCAAAAAAATAATGGTCCCTAGCAGGATCGAACTGCTGATCCCCGCGTTATTAGCACGATGCCTTAACCAACTGGGCCAAGGGACCATTACACATTGGTTGCGAAGGTCAGAAAAATTATTCCCGAAATTTTAAGGCTACCAGGAATGCCAGGTAACGGTTATCAGAATTAGCTCCCTAACTTAAGCAAAGTCATGTAGCAATCCGAAACATTCGAACTATTTGTGGAGATTCAAGCGAAATTGAACTAGTGGTGATGCGTACCCAGAGGATCATATAAAGAAGTGGTTTCCCGTTGATAGAAAATGTTTAGAAATAAATGTCCTTGTTGCAGAAGATTGTGATAGTATCTTGAGAATCGACGATAGACTAAAAACCCCAGACTGAAGTTCATACAGGCACTAGAACCCTGACATCGATATGATATATGGCTTATACTGAGATAGATTCTTGTGATTTCCATACCCAATCACCCTGTTGCTTAGATAGCTTCGTCTCACCTCGGGTTACCCATATGCCGTACCCTCACCACCTGGAAATCATCAGTTTCCGTTGTTGCCTACAAGTGAATGGTAAATATTGCATGAGGCCTATGTTTAGAACTCGTGACATCGTATGAAATCGTAGATTCGAAAGAAATTACAAAAGGGAGATAGCCAAATGTGTTGCTCTTGTTGGATGCGCCTGGAAAAGATCTGAGAAACGGAAAAATCTATCTTTCCTCCTCTCCCCTCAGTCCAGATACCAGATCCTAGGCTTCATTTTCAGCAGCCACCTTCATTCCAATTCGACAACGGCTCTGATACAGTCACCGGCATGCATGTCATCGAACGCAGTGTTGATACCATCCAACTTGTGTCTGTGGGTGATAAAGTCGTCAACCCTGATCTTCCCGCTCATGTAATCCTCAACCAATCCTGGCAACTGGGTTCTACCCTTGACACCACCGAACGCACAGCCTCTCCAGACACGGCCAGTAACCAACTGGAACGGTCTGGTGGCAATTTCCTTACCGGCAGCGGCAACCCCGATGATGATAGACTCACCCCAACCCTTGTGGCAGGCCTCAAGGGCATTTCTCATGACACCGACATTACCGGTACAGTCAAAGGTAAAATCACAGCCCCCGTCGGTCATCTCAACCAACTTGTCGACAATGGTGGTGCCCTCTGGCAACTCAGTAGGGTTGACAAAGTCGGTGGCTCCGAATTTTTCGGCCCACTCCCTCTTTTTGTTGTTGATGTCGATGACAATGATCTTACCAGCCTTGCGCTCAACAGCACCCTGGACCACGGACAAACCGACACAACCAGCGCCAAACACTGCAATGTTGGCGCCTTCCTCCATCTTGGCAGTAATGGTGGCGGCACCGTACCCGGTGGTGATCCCACAGCCCAACAAACAGGTTCTGTCTGGGGCAGCCTCTGGGTTAACGGCAACCACAGAAACATCGGCCAAGACGGTGTACTGCGCAAAGGTGGAGCAACCCATAAAATGGAACAAGTCCTGGCCTCTGCACTTGAAGCGTGTGGTCCCGTCTGGCATCACCCCTTTACCCTGGGTGGCCCTGACGGCACCGCACAAGTTAGTCTTGCCGGACTTGCAGAACTTGCACTCCTTGCACTCAGCGGTGTAGAGCGCAACAACGTGGTCGCCAACCTTGACGGAGGTGACGCCCTCACCGATACTCTCAACGATCCCGGCACCCTCGTGCCCTAAAATCGATGGGAAGACACCCTCTGGATCGACACCTGACAAGGAGTAGGCGTCGGTGTGGCACACACCGGTGTAGAGCACCTTGACTCTGACCTCGTGCGCGCGTGGAGGCAAAACCTCGATGTCTTCAATGGTGAGGGGTTTGCCGGCCTCCCAGGCAACAGCAGCTTTACAGTGGATAGTCTGGAGGTTAGTAGGAGTAAGATTGGTGATCAATGTTGTCAGAAATCAGTGGGGGGAATACCATCACTGGCAGTCTTATAATGGATATATGTGTACTACTTACTTGGCCAACAGTG
Source organism: Babjeviella inositovora NRRL Y-12698 (assembly GCF_001661335.1). NCBI lineage: Eukaryota > Fungi > Ascomycota > Pichiomycetes > Serinales > Babjeviella > Babjeviella inositovora. Next base: position 1,193,726 of record NW_017566839.1, read on the forward strand.
GACATTGTGATATAGATGGATAGGGAGAAGAGGAGGTTTGAAAGCAGGATACGTGCCAAGGTTTATATATTGTCAATGTCGGGATTTTTCAAGCGGCGCTTTAACCGATCGGGACAAGACTTCCGCTAATAGCCTGACCGTCTCGGCCGGGGACATTCGGTGGGGTTTGCGTGCAGGTCCTATCAATTAGTAAGGCAGCGTGGTGAATCCGGCCGGTAAATTGCTTACCGACATCCTCGGAATGTACTGGAGTGAGGGGCTCTTATCAACAGGCCTTCCGCGTCTTTTTTTTCTATTAGTAATTCTCTGGGCGAGTCATTACAGAGAATTTCGGACAATACAGAGGCTAGAGCTGATTTGTTTGGGAAACGAGGCTAAAGTAGATTTATTATCAGCAAAGCGATATTAATCCTCAATGTCTCTGTATGAGGGGTGAGAGTGTGTGGCTAACGACGGTTGGACTGAATTTGCAATGTTCATTCGAAAGCATTAAAGACACTAGTATTAAAGACACTAGCATTAAAGATACTAGTATTACTTTACCAGGCAGGATTATGTATACGCCTCGATTCAGATGCAATACTGGATGGTATTATACCCGGTAATTGTCCAAGCCTAAAGTACAAGTTTTCTACAGAAATTCGCCAGGGCTTTAACCATATTCCTGGTAGCGTTGCCTGAGGGCTTGGTTCATGTATCTCCCCGCATTTTTCGCCAGTGACTGCAAGACCAAAGTTTAGGCTGGCAGCTTTCGCGGGGACCATCACCGCCGTGGCATCTGGAAATACCAACTGTGAATATGGTTAAAACTTAGGTGTATTCCAGCCCAATTTATTATCAACATAAATCCATGTAAATACATCATTTGTCTCTGGTCTAGACTCCAAAGGTATCGAGGGAAATTCAGAGAACAGCCATATCGGAGTGAGACATGTAGGCGGAAAATGTCGAAGTATACGAATTTTCAATGTGGCAAGAGAGTTATAAAATTAGCTGCCAGGTCATATTGCACGGTCTTGCGTATTTCTAAGCTAGGGTGCTGGCTACATTCACTTGTTTCGACCAGCTTGAATAGAAGAGACCTAACTTGCCAGAACTATATTCTATGTAAATTTACTCCATCCTTGTTCGAAGGATTTAATCTAAAATACCTTAGTCATTACTTATCTAGGAATACATTATACATCCAACGAACTGGGATGAACAACCATGTACACACAATGCTCTTTCTAACATACAAGCTCAATCAGCAGAACTCATTAAAGAGGATCCTCCTTCAGATCTTTTTTTTTTCTTCTGATCCCATTCCAATACCTCATCCTGCTTTAGTCCTTACATAAGTTCTTACACATCCACAAACTCCGCTCTTTCATCGCTCCCCGCAAACACAATCTTGCAGCGCACACTTATCGGCAACTGGGGGTCTGTAATAGCCACCTCTTCAGTCCCGTCTTCCACCAAATCGCACAACTTCTTGCTGAGGTTCGGTCTGGTGGCCTTCTCCAACGCCTCCGGCTTGCGCAAGTACAAGTTCTTGCGAGCCGTAGCCAACGACGGCTGCTTCATCTGCACCTCATTCTGTTCCGCAATATGGTCGACAAAGTCCTGTAACGTCCACCAGCGCTGTGCTGTAAAGGTCTTGCTGTCGTAGCCACACACGGCACAGTTCTCCTTGCGCTCATACTTGAACGTGTAGGTGAAGATCGAGTCGTCTCCACTGTACATCATGAAGTTTTCCAACGAGGCAGTACATCCCGTGACCAACTTGAAGGCTTCGCTGCAGCAAGCAGCGGCCACCACCGCGTTCGTCAGCGCAATCGCCGGGATTATGTTCTTGACCACCCCAAGGGTTAACGATCGCGTAACTCCGTTAATGTTAAACTGTTTGGCTCGCGTGAGCGCGGTGGCATACATCCAGTCTACCGCCAGAGGGTCGTCAGCATCGAACTTCACATCGCCCCAGTGGCGCGGCCATTCCAAGACACTGGCCCATTCGACACAATGCTCCGGAAGCCTGGGGGTATTCGCAATGGTACACACAGGATACACTGTCCGCACCCCTAGGGTGTCTAGTGAGCACTCATAGCAGGCTGAAACTCCGGGTAAGATGACCCTGGCGGAGCCCTTGAATCCCTCTGTACCTCCGTCGATCAAGGGAATGAGCGCCAGCGGGTCGGCCGAGTTGTCTGTGACGATCTGACAGAGTGTCGCGTTCATCCAGCGTCTAGCCTCAATACTGTCGAGCCCGCACACCACAAGCGTGAACTGCCGGTAGTATGCGTGGGTCATGTCCTGGATGCGGCAGCAATGGGCGTTAATGGTGACCCCAGCAACGCGTGCCATGACAAAGTTGGCCGCGGTCTCCGCTTTAGAAGCTCCTACATCGTGGCGGCGGAACAAAAACTGGCGGTTGAGGTTGGACACGTCTATTGTATCCATATCGATGACGTCAATGCTTTTGAAGCCCGAGAGCGCAAGGTCCTTAAGGATTTCGCATCCGAGGCCTCCCGCACCAATCACCCTGGGCTGTTAGTGACCGCCTGATGGTTAATTCTTGGGAATACATACAAAATCCGGCTGGTGTGGAGGAAGTCGAGCACCTCCTGGCCTGGCTCGTAGTCAGGATCGGAGAACGGGCCAGTGGCGGTGATGTACGGGAGAATGGAGGATTCACTGGTGGTTAGTAAGACTGAGTGACTAGACTTCGGAAGTACTTACCTTCTCTCAGCTACAGTGGTCATAGTAGGTGGATTTGGAGGTGACAAGAGTGTGGCAATAGCACTAAATTGGTTGATATATAGACACAAGTGCAGGACATACGCCACAGGGTCTAGCCACAACGTATGCGCCACATCTGCAAATGTGCATTCGATATTTCGAGGTCAGTGGGTTTGTCCCAGTGATTTTCAAGCTTTTACGGTATTTTATATTTGTATTTACTTTATCCCAGGTGTTTAATAATTGTAAATGTCTTTGGAATGTATGAGTTATAGCAAGATGTCTTTGGAATATAGGAGTTATGGCAAATGATCGAGACCTGGGATAGGAAGAATGTGCGATCTAGGTATATAAGATGATGAGCTAAAACCCTAGAAAATGCCTGGCTAGCTCAATCGGTAGAGCGTGTGACTCTTAGCAGTACGCGATCACAAGGTTGCGGGTTCGACCCCCGCGTCGGGTTTTCTCTTTTTGCTACTTTAAGCTTAAATATGGGTGTTCCTAGTAACGGGGTTGCTCCTTTGGTTCCGTTTGAAAGAGCGTTTCAAAAAACCGGTCAAGGATTAAGAGCAATATTGACATGGCATCCATAGCCCCTATTTCGGAATTTCAAATGCGGCTACGATTGCATGATTGCGATGGAATATGTTACTCTCCGGTGCCTGCTTACATAGGCATTATTTGCGTCTATCGCAGTGTCACGCCTACTTCAATCACAGATGCAATAATTCCGCAGTTTTTTGGCTGGATTAAGGCTTGCTAGGACGTGTAAATACAGAATTTTAATGCAAAGACAGTATGGTGCAGTTATTGAACGCGATCTCAAGTCATCCAAAGCACCGGTAAATAGGACTCTTGTATCAGTTCTATATCTTAGTTCCCAGCACTAGCAGACACCTTCCAGACTATAAGGTACACTTTATATAAACTGGTAGGTCATATTT
>NW_017566839.1:1197507-1231373 GCF_001661335.1 Babjeviella inositovora NRRL Y-12698
GAGTGGTTTCTGGCTGACTAGGTGGATTTGATTGAGAACCCCTGATCTTGACCAGCCTATCCATGTTAGTATTGTCCAAGCCTATGACCAAAGATACTTACGCGACGTGTGGACGCTTGGTGGAAGCACTTGGCGGAGCTCCCACGCGCTTTGGGGCGCGGGGCAGAGCCACTGGAGCCAACACCTTCTGAGACAAAGAAAGGGGCTTGCTAGGAGCTATGTTGGTGCGTTTAACCGGCGTACTCTTGGTGGGATCAAGGGTGTACACCTTGCGCAACGACGGGGACTGGAAGTGGGGGTCGAAGGCAACTTCCAGTGGAACTGGCAAATTTGTCTGGACGGCGGTGGCGGCCTTTGCAGAAAAAAACGTCACGGTTTCTGGGACGAGTTCTGGTCTGGTAACAACGTCAGATAGCGGGGTCGCAGGTGCTGCGGCTAGGTTCTGCCCACGACTGGCATCAGGGGTCGCCATCTCCGTGTGCGGCCTCTTTCTGGTCGGTGACTTGAGCACACGAGCGTCGGGGGAAGGGTTTGCAGCCGGTGCCGTTATTTTGGCCGTGTCGGGCTTCTCCTTGCTAAGAACCAAGTTCATTTCATAGTCATCGAGTTCATTGATCCCGTCCAGCGCGAGGTCAAGTTCATCCGAAAAGAGGAATGAATCGTCAAACTCTTCGGCGTTGAGAGAGTCAAACAGCGGCGGCGGAAGCACCTTTGGGGCAGCCACCGGAAGCGCTGCGGGCTTTGCTCCTTCGATCTGTCTCATCAGAGATTCCCTTGGCGTCTCTCTCAGCATCACATTGGCGACACTTCCATTCGTCCTTGTGTGGCTAGGGTTAAGGGCAGATTTGGCCACCGCAGGCAGCGCCATGATTGGCTTTGGCGTGTGCGACGGGTGTCTGAACAATTGATGCTCAACCATATCAGACTGAGGAGCCTTTAGCTTGGATACTTGGTTGAGGTAATTCTTATCGTACATGCAGTTCCCTAAGGCGTTCCCGAAACACCGCAATGCGCGCTTCAAGCCGTCCGTCATGGCTTCCTTCTTGCACTTCTCAAACGCCATCGCGCGCGATTTTGCGTTCTCGATGTGCCCGTATCCGATGTCCTCGTGGTACGTCCCGTCGCGCAACGTAATGCGCACCGTGATGGAGAGCCCCAAGTTAACTCTTCCCGAGCCGTTGTGGTCGTCTACAAAGTCCACCTGCGTGCCTTTGATCTCTGAAGACCAGCCGTTAAAACCAAAGATCTGGTTCGCAAGGTTGATCGCTTTGAACCCCTCAAGGTAGCTCACCCGGCCACCGCCCGCCGGTCTGGTGCTGATGAACTCAGGGCCAAGCTGTTTATCTAGATCGGCGCGGATGCGCTGTATCTCCTCCTCCGTGTAGGGCGTGGTTGAGCTCATGAGTCTGCTTTCAACCTGTTTTCGCTTTTGAGTGGCTGATGGTGACTGTCTACCGTGTTAGACTGGTTTAATTGCGTGCGAGATAGGTTGCGTATCAAAAGGGTCCAAAGTGTGTATCTAGCTACTTAATACGGATATGCGCTTCAAATTGCGAGTGGCAAAACCAACGCGCGCTTGGAAAAAAAAACATCGAAAATGAAAAAAAGCGATGGCGTTTGTTTACCTTTCGTGTTGAAAAAAAAGACGTGGCTATACCAGGTCGTGTCCTACCGGTCGTGCCATACCAACCGGCTCTAAAAACTGTGCCGCAACGCTTCAGAAAAAAATACACAACCTACTGATCCCAGTACTTACCAGTTGCCAGCAAAACCCAGCCCAAGCCTCTACCCTTCAGTTGTGCTCTTGATACAGCCGCTTTGATCTAAGCGAGAACCACACACCGGGAATTCATATACAATTGCTCCGTCCCCAGCAATGTCGTTTCCGCCACAGAACCCGACCTTCCGCACTGGCTCCGTCGCTTCGGTGTCGTCCAACGCCACAGTGGTCCCGGCGCCAAAGAAACAGAAGCCATACTACTACCACCAGTTGTTCAACAAGGTTTTGAGGCAGAGATTGCGATACTTTGACCGTGTGTCGGTGGTGTTGGCGCTCGTTGTCAGTTTGCTCCTCAACCTCCCCACCGGCGGCTTCTGGTCGTACTTGCTCCTCGTGCCCGTGAAAACCGCGGCGTTATGGTTGGGCTTCCACCTCATCAAGTCCTCCCGCGAGATCCACGTGCGTGTGGACTACATGCCGTACAAGACGCTAGCCGGCCGCCTTTCCGGCGAGCTTTTGAATTGGAACTTTGTTTCCGTGATCATTGGCTTTGCCATCTCTTCCTGCATATACTACTTGTTCGTCTACTTGTCCTTCGATAGCTTCCCGTTGGCCATCGAGACCAAGACCCGAGGTAAGGCCTTGGTCAACGACGAGTTGGTCTATTACATGTTCTTTGTGGGGTTCAGCTCGGTCGTCTACTCCGCCAGACACGTCGCCTTGGACTTGAACAGACTCCGGTTCAAGTACGCCGTCGCCCGCGTCAATCCCCAGTCGGTCTATATGGACCAATGGGGCAAGTTTTTGCGCAACGCGGTGGTTATCTCAACGGTCACCACCTTCATGGCTCCAGTGGTCTACTTCTTTACCAGATTCCTCATCTACCGCACCTCGCTTGTTCCATTACTTGTCTTGGGCTACAGCACCGCCATTCCACCCTTCAAAATCTCCTTTGGTTTGTTTACCAGACTTTTCGCCAACAGCGTCATATTGACCTTTTGCTGGGAGTTGTTGAACCACTTCTTTAACGTGTACGCCCAGGTTGGCTGTCTTGACGGGAAAAAGCCATTGAGCACCTTCTCCAACGACCCTATCAACACCTTGTTGACGGGGTTGCGCGATAAGAACGCCTTGGTGCGTTTGACCGCGTTCCAGGAGTTGGCCTTCTTGGCCACCGCCGAAGACCGAAAGTTGAGAGAGCCGTTCTATATCGCCCACAACAAATCTAACTATGTCTGGTTGGCTATTTTGCAGGAATGCTCCGCGGTTGTCAAGGAAACGTGCAAGAGCATTACCAGCAGGCCCAAGGTGCCAGAGATCCAGACCACGGACACCTTCGAGAAGACCTCGCCTGCCAGTATCTTTGGCAATGCCAAGCCAGCCTCTACGAATTCCGTGCTTGATTCGCTAAACGTCGACCTCCGCTCTCGTTCCGTGACTCCGCCAACCGCCAACAGAGACTTTTACGTGCGCCAGCCAACCAAGACCAGGTCAGAACAATTGAAGGAAAGCTTACAGAGGATCAAGGAGGAAGACCTCTCGCCAGCGCAGTCCTTCCTCAAGTCGGCCTACACCCAGGCCCAGGCTCTCTACACCACCTACTACAAGAACTTCCTCCACACGGCCGTCGGGTATCCCTTCCGTCAGACGGTGACCCTCGATGTTGAATCACGTGTCGTGAACGCCACTAACTTTGGTAATGCGCTCATTGCAATGTCCTACCTCACGTGGAATGCGCTTGACGAAGACTCCCAGGGGATTGTCAGCGGTTCCTTGACCGACGTGCTTGTGTTGTTGGAGAAAGCCATCTCTGCCTGTGCCGAGTATGTCGATCATCCGCCAAAGAACCTTTACAAACCACTCTCAGGCGATGTTCAGGCCACCGGTATGGCTGTGCTCCACGATTTAGCCATGGAGTGTTTCTTCCAGTTGACCGTCAAGTACAACGAATATCTTAATGACTTGTTGTTGCCTCCTGACGTGTTCCGGTTGGCCAAACTCACCATTGATAATGCTATCGCCGACCAGCAACAGCAGATGCGCGAAAAAGCTGCGGCCGGCGATCTCACCATGGAGATTTAAGAACCCCTTCTCATTTGTATATTAACCCGACTATATTAGTTTCTTTCTGTGTGACACGTTTCACATTAATTTATTAGACTCCTATTATACAAGCTTGTAGGCGAATTTATGGGGTGGCATAGGATAGGGATCAGTTTCTGTATATCTAAAGCTTAAGCACTGATCCAGCCTTCTGGGGCCAGGTAATGCCACAAGACTAGATGTCGGGGTGCTGTCAGACAGATAGGAAAGCGCGAGCAGAAAACTCAGGCGCTCAAGATTTCTTCGTTATGGACCGCCCCATACGTGGTGTAGGACACCACCTTTTGGCCGAAGGAAACGCGTTTGCGGTTTGGTGGTTTGATGCACACGTGGTGAAAATAGGTTCCGTACTGGAAGTAGCTCAAGATGGACGAATCTCTTCTGCCAACACTGGTGGCATGTTTAACCAAGACGCTTTTGGGGCAAGATTGGCTTCTAGTCCGTGGAAGGAAGGGCACCGGCGGGGAGCTGTCGTAATCGATGACAGCGCTAGTTGGAATATGGCATACGTTTATGGTTGCAAAATTGTCGCATGCCGGTAGTTGTACATCGATACACTTCGGTAAAGAGGTGGTTCCCTCGGGAGCAAATAAGCCCCCTTCAGAGTTTATTCGGCTTTCTGATTTTTGTCTCGATGTATGTGTCACGGCGAGCGTAATGACGAGAAGGGTAATTCCTATAAGAGACGAAATGCACAAACTGCTCTTTGGAATGTTCTGCAGAAGGTTACTTGAAAATGACTTACCGTCGCTATTTCGCGTCATGCTGGCGAGGGCAAGAGCATAGCCTATGAATTCCACGCCTAGCACACCATATAATGGACGAAGGTTCACGCTTGGGGATAGATCAGAACCTCTGAGGGTTTTCATGAAATACTCTCCTTGAGCCACATACCCCAAGATGTTGGAAATACATTTAGCGGTTCCCATAATCTCTATCGCTTCAAGGAGCAGAGTACTTCTTTGCGCCCTTATTATTAGGATGAGAAGAGCCACAAGCGTTACAACTTTGAGATGGAAAGGCTCGGGATTGCTTTCCATAAGGGTGGAATCATGGTCGGATCTCTTGCGGTGTATCAAATAGCGGAAGAGCCAAGCACAACTAGTGACGCTGCCTCCAACGGCAAACACTAAGTCGTAGGAATATAGGAAGGATGTGGAATGATGCGTTTGCTTATAGCTATGGGGCATGTGGTAGTTGAAGAGTAAGCACGCGATAAATGTAGTGTAGCATGCGGAACCCAAGACATTGAAAGCAATTGAACATGGAACAGTCGGAAGTTGGGTGTGCAGTCTACTGTATTGGTCATATTTTGGTTTGTTGGCATAAAACTGGAAAAAGTAGTAGGCACTCTGTGACGTTAGAATTAATTCGAGCTCGCTGCATGTGAGATATTTACCAATAGTAGGGAGTAGCTCCAACCACATACCACAGGTACCACTTGGGTGGACATTTGTAGGGGTACTATGGATATAGGATGGAAGCAGAGTGAAGAGTAAAGATAACTTCTGGCAGTTCGTATTCCGGGGTCCTGGATATATATACCTGCGGTAATTTCCGCTTTACGGCGTTCATGCGACTTTAATTTATTTGTCTTATACAAAGGCCTATTTTTTTCTTAGCGATAAAGGCTATACGAAGACTGTGAAACATGCTGAACGAAGAGGGACCTAACGTGTAGGGGGCTTGCCAGGGTAAGTCGCTGAGCGAAGAAATAGTCACGTACATCCGTTAAAGCAGTTCCCAGGAGGCGGGGAAGGAGATTGCAACCTAACAGAGACAGGAGGCACCTGCATGACAGACGATTTTCTCTACCTGCCAATATACATACGTGTATACCGTACCAACAGAGACAATAGGATATCGCGGTCTTTTTTTGTGTGTGTGTGTGCTAGTGGGACCTCGTTGGTAAAATAACGAGGCTGGGGATGAACGTGAAACTTTGTCGGACTGGGGCCGCGATTCTCGCACCGGACAAAGACGTAGGCACATTCGGCGCATCCTTCTGTGCGTGTAATATGCGCACTCTAAGCTGAAAGCGGAAATATTCTCCCCGATAAGAGTGTCGGAAACTATATGCCTTGACGACGCAACTTTTAATCTCTATTGGTCTATTCTCGCGTCAAGAGATTGAGGCCTAGATCACTCAAAAGACCTACCATCGGATGGTTAAGTTGCTCTCTAAACCCGACCAATCTCATTATCCTGGGTGTATCTGAGGGACATAATTATGCGGCTTAAACTCACGTAGTACCGCCGACAGAAATAGCGTACATGGTTGAGGTAGCAAGATGCGTGTAATATCAGTAATGATATTGATGTTCATAATATATCATAATGCAATGAGTTATAGCAAATTTTATATCATTGAAAATATTTTGACCGGTTAATTTTTATTAATATATATCAGGTGCTAATATTGATATTATATAACGATTAAGCTGCCGTTATATATTCTCATAACATTTTAATACACATTTAGGTGAAAATCACCCATTAACCAGATAGTAATACTTACATACACATTTAAATTCTTCGAGATATCAATAATATCCTTGCTCATCTATATTCAAACTCTACAAGATATCGGTATTTACGCCAACACTTGTGCTTCATTGTATATCCTGCATGTGAACTCCTTGGAAAAAGTCACGTGAAATCATTGAATCAGGCCAGAGATTCCCCACGAACCGCGCCATTATATATCATCACCTTCTGTACCCACTAAATTCTTTCAGGCGCACCAAAGCCCTCCTTATTTTCACCGCGCCTTCCTAAAATGCTCCTGAATACTTCTAGAACCATCTGCAGATTGTCCTCGGGCCGTCGCTTTGTGGCGCAGTACATCCCTAACGACTTCAAGCCGCCATTCATCCCGTTGACCTCTGAATCCGGCTTCGCTGGGGCCGTGGGTAACACCCCATTGCTCAAGTTGAACAAGCTCTCTCAAGAAACCGGCAGAAATATCTATGCCAAGGCTGAATTCATGAACCCAGGTGGTTCCATCAAGGACAGAGCTGCGTTGTTCATTGTAGAGGACGCGGAACGCAAGGGCTTGATTGCTCCGGGCGGTACCATTGTCGAGGGGACCGCGGGAAACACTGGGATTGGATTGGCTCACATTGCCCGTGCCAAGGGATACAAATGTGTGATCTATATGCCAAATACCCAGGCTCCTTCCAAGATGGATTTGTTGCGTTTGTTGGGTGCAGAGGTGAACCCCGTGCCAGTGGTGCCGTTTACCGACCCAATGAACTTCAACCACCAGGCCAAGAGACACGCCGAGTCGTTGGACAACGCTGTCTGGACCAACCAGTTCGACAACTTGGCGAACAGACAGGCGCACATCGAGTCTACCGGGCCGGAGATCTGGGCCCAGTTGGACGGTCAGGTTGACGGCTTCACCTGTTCCACTGGTACCGGAGGCACCTTTGCTGGTGTCACCAGGTACCTAAAGGATATCTCCGCTGGGAAGACACAGTGTGTGCTTGCTGATCCACCAGGGTCTGTTGTGCACTCTTACATCCAGTCTAATGGCGAGGCTCTTGACAGATCTGGTGGCTCCTTCACCGAGGGGATTGGCCAGGGCCGTATTACTAACAACTTGGCCCAGGACATTGGCTTGATCGACTACTCCATCAAGATCCCGGACGCTGAGAGCATCAAGATGGTGTACAGGTTGTTGGACGAGGAGGGATTGTACGTTGGCGGTACCGGAGCCTTGAACGTGGTTGCTGCCGTTGAGGTGGCGAAGAACTTGCCAGAGGGCTCTAACGTGGTGACCTTGTTGGCCGACTCTGCCCACAAGTATGCCGAGAGAATTTTCAGCAAGAAGTGGTTGATCGAAAAAGGATTGTACGAGCACATTCCAAAGGAGTTGCAGAAGTATGCGATTCTTGCGTAAGTAATGTGTCCTTGTATATAGGAAAGTACAACAAAATGGTTAGATAACCAGAGATATAACCGAAGGACAAATTTAGTTTAAATTCCAAACTTCATCTTATCGGAGCATTGCCAGTAATTTTCAACTTAGCTTGAAAGAACACTAATATGCTATTCGCAAATTATGTACATATTCGAGCTCTCTCGAGCCATTTGGCCAAGATAATTGTCAATACGGCATAGAGCTTTTGAATAGGAAGCCAATTAGCCATACAGTTTGGTAGATTACCCCGTTACATCATTAAGAAAAGCGCACCTAGAACCTCAGAAACAGCATTCTTACTAGTCCTACAGATATAATACAAATAAAATGGGAGTGAAATCAAAATCTAAGAGTCAGCCTCATGGTCAACCACAAGTCCTTCTACGTGTTGATATACGCCTTGTTCAAGGATGTAATCTCTCGACACAAGACAAACCAGTCAACCTGTCTCAACCACTCCACCTCCTTCTCGACAAGTGCCATTTTAGACAAACTCACGTTACTAGCAGCTGCTGACGATGGCAAGGAGCTCAACGTGTCCAACCGCTGGTGCTTCTTCGAATTTCCCTCCATCACATGCACCATCAGTGGCGGAGGCGACACCACAAACAGCGGTATCGGCGACATCGCATCTACGCCACATCTAAGCGAGATGGTTGACGCCTGAGAGGCGAGGGAGGACATACTCGGATTCTTCTTCAACGGTTTCTTGCGAGCCTGGGTTTCTTCCCACTTGAACATTTCGTAGAAGAAGCGGAGGTTCGGCTGGATGATCACATTCAACCGGCGAACGCGCACGTACATATACGCCCGTGGAAGGTCAATCCCCATTCGGGTCATCACCTCTGCAATAACTACCGATGCAGACCGTGATACGCCCACTCTGCAATGAACCAACACTTTTTCTTTAATTTTGAACGCCTCGCGATCAATGAATCCCAATGCCTGGCTCATTACGGGCGCTAAGGTATCGATTCCATCGTCTTGAAGGTCGTCAATCTTCATCACTTTGGATATAGAATGGTCATTGGCGATGTTAAGGATATTGACCGTGTCTAAAGTTGTGGAAGTCACCACTACATCATCTTCTTCCTCCATCCAGGGAAGCTTTTCGCCTATGGAAATGATTTTGGTGATGCCCATTTCCCGCAAGAGTGTCAAATTCAGTGCATGCTTGAGGCTGCCCAAGTACAAGTGCGGTAGGATTCTCGATGGTAACGTCCCATCACAGTCTCTAAGCCAGTCGTAGCCGTCATTATCGCTAAGCGCAACCACACTCTGGCCCACGAGCTCTTCCATTTCCACAGGCTCAAATGTAAACCCGTCAACCTTTCTAAACACAGGAGAGTATTTGCGGAACAACGGTTCCACTTTGATGAGGAATTCCTGGTCCGACGGAAAGATAAAGAAAGGGCGGCCGTACTCGTTATGGAGCCGCATCAATGTCTCCCCATAGCCGAGCCCTTGTCCGTACATTGTCAAACAGATTGTAAGGAACGAGTTCTCGGTGTACCCGTCAGAGGAATAAAGCAAGAGAGGGATGCCATGGGTCAGCGCAAAGAACAATACCTTACACAAGTTCATAATCGAGGAGACAATTTCCTGGGTACAGCTGCCCAAACGGAACGCACCCGAGCACGCAAAGTTGAGAACGAACGGCTCGTAGGCTACCTCGGGGCTCTTCACAATTCTTTCAAGCTTCTCCATTAGAGCGGAGACGTAATCAGCATGGGGAACCCCACCGTTTTCATGGCACTTGACAAAGATCCGCCATTTCTCACGAGGCGGTGTTGAGAGCACATAGTGGGGGTGCACCGTTGGGTCTTTTAACTGGGCAGCCAAATTCTGCGGGTTGAGACCCATCAACGAAAAGCTGGGATCACAATAACGAGGAATAGCTACATCCTCATCAATATCCATATGGTCGCGGTGCAAGGGCTCGAAGGTGTCGCACTGGGTATTGTGCCAGTCTAGGGTGTTTCCAACCCAGACGTGATCGAAAAGCCGGGTAGCGGAGCTCATCTTGGCAATCTCAAGTCTTTCCTTCAAGAGATAGTTTACATCCCAGCTTTGAAACGAGGCGAGGTCCGAGGGGGAAGAAATGCACTCGGGATCGGTATTAGCGGAATCGGCTGATAGCGGACGGAGAGCAAAGTACTTCAGCTGGTCTATATGCAACCGACTTGGCGCAAGAACACTGCCGGTAGATACTTCAATGACGGAACTTTCGGCTTTTGGAGACATGTCAGGGAAGAGAGGAGTTGTAGGGGCACTGTGATCGGGTTTAACCGGAGCGCTTTCGGCCTGGGCTAAACTGGCTGGGATTGCAGAGCTCTCATTTTCACCTGGTATCGTAATATTGCCATAGAAGGTTCTCCTGGGGGATATTTTGGTTGCCTCTCTTAAACCCTTGGTGTGCTGCAAAAGGTATGTGTTATAAAACTTCTCGTCACCCTCGCCAAAATCTTTGTGGTACTTCATCTGGGCCATGTTTACAACCCGTGCAAGCGACTCACAACGGCAATTCTCTCCGCTCCTATCTGCATGGTCGTCATTAAAGCAGTATACGACAATGTCAGCTACCTGGCTGACCTTGTTACTCTGGATGTGGTAGTTACGTAGGGTAATGCCCGCAGGAGGGTCCATGACACGGAATAGCGGCTTACATTTGAGCTTGACGCAGTCCTTGTACAACCGCTCCTTCAAGTCAGAGGTATCGTGATGCTTTTTAGCGTACAAGTCATCAACCAAGTCATTCACCAAGCACCGGAGATCCTCTCTGCAAATGTTTAGCTTTTTCATGATCTCCTCCAGGTCAACTGAGTTCTTCAACTGGGCAGAATCATCAAGAAGGCCTGGCACCTTGGCTGAACGGAGGGTCATGAGCATTCTGACCCGGGGAGCAACCGGCGGCAGCTGGGTGCTGGTGAAAAACCGGATCTGGGTCAAGTTTGCGTGGTGGAGGCCGTGGAGCCAAGGAAACATCGTCTGTACCGACGGGAGTTCGTGGCTAAAATACCAGTCGAGGGCTTGCTCAAAGCGGGGGACTGTAAGGAGCTTGATATCTGCATCACCATAACTGGCGGTCTCGGAGAATAACGAGGTGTGAGAGCGAAATTCCGAAGAGTCGATAGCAAAAGGGTTTTCCGCTTCTTCCTCTTCCTTTTTGCAGAGATAGCTGGGAGTACCCTCTTCCTCGAAGGAAACGGTATCATCGTCGACAGCACTAGGGACTACTTCGAGGTCAAAGGCAGGGGAGAACCGGGACCTGAAGCGGTCTCGTTCGTAGAGCTGGTCGTTTGATACCGAACTAGCACGTTTGATGCTCTTACGGGCCTTTGACTTTGTGACAGAAGGCCCCGGAAGCTCCATGACGGGGGCTATGAGTGGTTCGGAGATATCCGATTTTGGCGAAAGCGTTCTAGGATCGGCTTTTGGCGAAACAACAAACATGGTGCGAATGCTGAAAAAGGGATAAAAAGAGTTGGAGGGAGATTTAAATGAGGGGATGGCCGAGAAATGATGAGAGTATGGGGGAGGACTGATGTGAGAGGAAAACGCAGCTCAAGAGGTTATTTCGGAAATCCGGTTTGTTTCAAGCTTAACACTGTGGGATCTCCAGTTGGGCGGAGAAACAAGGGTGGTGATAACAGGAACTGACAGGATATCGATAACGGGCGAGAAATTTTGGCGCGTGCGGAGAAAAACAAAAACTCCCTAAACACCGGCTAAGTTTGACAGGTGTGTAAGGAATAGTGACTAGGGTCAGCGTGAGCAAAACTAATACGGCACAAGAGAGAGGGAAAGAAAGAGATACGGCAGGTTTTTGATTGAGTCGCCAAAGTTGAGATAAGCTTTAAAGCTAAACAATTTGTATCAAGATAGCGTTCAAGATAGCGTTCAAGAGCAAGGTTGGGGGTGGGGAAGGCTTTGCGGCCGTGCCATTTCGCGCACGCACATGAAACTGCGAGTGCATGTAGGCTACCTATTTGAGACGGGATTTGGCCGGCGGTAGCGCCGTGACTCTAGCCGCATGGTTTTTTTTAGGGGGGAGTAAATATGGCTTTGGTCAGGTACAAGCCACATAGGGAGTGACTGGGGGCTTTTCGAGAGTAATTAATTTATAAAACGGTGAAAAGTGATTTGCTGTGGGCTTAGGGTAGAAATGCAGAGTGGTCCAGGGTAGGCATGGTTCATGGAAAAGAGTTAGCGGGTTTGTCACAGACAAATTTCGACGATATCATTGTTAGAGGGGTCATGTCTTTTAGACCCCAACTGGTTACATCATAAGGTGACACTGGATTTTCAAGACTTAGGTTAATTTAATCGGAGTGAAAACTTGTACGGCGATGCACATCAGCTACTAGGGGTGGTCTTTAGTCCATAATGTAGCTTCGTAGAAATATATTAAGCGCCTGAAGATGTTCTATTTTAAGTGTAAAACAGCATTTGAATAGTGGTTCGCCCGGTTGGTCGACCAAAGGCTGTGGACTTATGAGTTTAGCCGTCCCATTCCTGTATATCAAATTACTTATACAGCGTTTCTATCCGACCCAAGACTTTTGTTCCGAGTCAGATCGGATAACCCATATTTCGTTAAGGCAGCTTCCATCTAACCAGAGAGGAATATACTGTGTGACAACGTTGGTGACCAAAATTCGCCTAAATAGATTTATCAAGGGACCCCGAGATTTTTGTCCCTCACAGAGGCTCATTTGGCTTCATCTCCGTCATCATGAACGTCTCGTCGGTGTGGGGCAGAATCTGGTCAAAATACCCCGCCATGCCTCCCGCTGCAGGGGTATGGATACTCCCACTCTCATGCTGGCCTAGCTCCACGTGTTGTAAACCCATCGGCTCTGTTTCGTAGTCATCAGGGGATAGCACGCGGAGAAACTCAATAAAGTCCTGGATATACTCACCAAAGTACAGTTCATCCGTTCCCTGTGCCTCCTGTTTTACGCTGATCCGCAAATACAATCCGGGGACCCGGTTAATGAGCCAAAGCGCCATAAAGGTCACGCAAAATACATAGCCCACGGTGGCAGCACATGACGCCAACTGGTATGCGAGCTGGAGGTAGTGGCGGTCGATCCAGCCGCCCGCAATACCACCGGCGATATCTGCCACTCCATTGAGTCGCGCAACGCGTTTGCTGGCAAAGATACCGGTGAGCAAGCTTCCCAAAAGGCCTCCAACTCCGTGGATAGCAAAAATGTCGAGGGTGTCATCGATTCGCATCCAGAATTTGATGCGGGTGGCAAAATTGCAGACCAACCCACCGAGAATGCCAAAAATAAAGCTCAGCCAGAAGTTGATGTACCCCGCGGCAGGGGTCACCACAACAAGCCCTGAAATAAGCCCCGAGCAGAATCCCACTATCGAAAGCTTTCCACTAATAATATAGTCGATGGTGAGCCATGTCGCACCCGCTACACACCCACTATTGAGTAAGTTGATCACCAGCATGAGTGTCTGCAAGGAGATGTTGAACGAGCAGCCACCGACAAAGCCCGTCCAGCCGATAATGCAGAAAATGGTTCCAATCGTGAGAAAACCGGTGCTGGAGCTGCGGTAATGCGTGAGCGTGTCCGTGGCTCGCGGCCCGAGCATGTACGAATAGGTGAACGCTACGACCCCCGACATGGTGTGGACCGGATTACCACCCGCAAAATCAAGCGCCTGGAGGCGTTTCAACCAGCCGTTCGCGTTCCAATACCAGTAGACCACGGGGTTGTAGATGACAATTGCCCAGACGATCACAAATACCACCAACGGGAGGAGCCGGCCGCGCTCGGCCACGACTGGAAACGTAACAGACGCGGTGGTGAGCTTGAAGAGGAGTGTGAAGAGCGCGTGGCTGTAGGCATGCACCGTTCCACCAAACAGCGCGTCTGCCACGGAGTTGCTATTGGGGTTGAAGAATCTGTTTTCCATGTGACGGAAGCAGGAAAAGTAGAAATTCCCAATAAAGTGCAGGTTGTTGTTGGTGGAGTACAGGAGCGTGTAGCCCATGACAAACCATTCCACCGCAATGATTGGAAATATAAGCCATGGGAGCGCGAGCATTGTGAGTGCGGACCTGCGTTGCGTGAGCCCCGAGTAGAAGAGTGAGAGTCCGAACACCATGAGCATCACGAGGACCGTGCATAGGAGCATGAATACCATGTTTATTGTGGTCTCGGTGGAGAGCTGGGGGGATTGGCCCAAACTTAGAGAGACTATCTTTGACATGGAAAATAACAGATAGTGGAGAGAAATGAGTGGAGAGAAATGAGTGGAGAGAAGTAAGTGGGGAAGAGTGGAGAAAAGTAGAGAAATAAGTGAGGAGAAGTAAATGGAGAGAAATGAATATGGTGGGATGACGGTGAATGTATGCTCTTTTTCAGTGACTGAATTGGATGATGGAAGTGAGACCTGTTACTCTGTCAGGTATTGGATTAAAGCCTCTAGCGCGTACTAATAAGATTGTAGTTTAGAACTTTAGAGATGGCTTACCTATAAGCAGGTTTTGTGTGAACCGTTCGCGTGTGTAGCCGGTTTCGGATGCTATGGCCTAAGCAATACAACCTGGTGGTTTTAATGTAGAGTTGCAAGATGGAGTGGAAAGATGGAACTGAAAGGTGGAGTTGAAATTTCCCCACCGCACTTAATATCTGTCAGTTACAGGCAACTGCTTACCAAGGAAATGAAAAATATCTGATGCATCATGCAACAGCATGTGACCGCATTAGTCCTATCGGGCCTATCGTCGGCGCGCGGGCAGAGATTAGGTCCGGGTACGCCGTTGATACATAGTCCCTCTGAGAGCATTGGGGGTGGTTAGACGGATATATATCTCAAAATTTTTAGTAGCAAGCACTTTATCTGCCTCATCTAAGCTTTACTAAAATGGATATCTGCAAAGTGAGCCGTTAGACTTATGGTTCTGTAAACCCAGGCTGAATCCATCATGGGATGTCAGCTTAAGGTCTAGAGACTTTGTCTACTATACAGCCTAAACAGAAACTTTTGAGTTATGTTACACGGGTTAGAAACTTTGGGGTTTTATTTCGGCCCTGCCATTCTCGTATATTACATTCTTAAGCTCTTTCAAGAGAAAGATTACGCTAGGCCGGACGACTTGAATTGAGAATATTGTGAAATGGCATACTTAAAGCCAAGGACAGCTGAACGCGAGGATGTCATCTAACCATGCCTGTGCACAGTTTGGGAGATCCAAGGAAGCATCATAACAATCCAGCTACGGTTTCTGTCTGCTTGATGTTAGTTATGCAAGCTCAGTTGACGGGCAAGCAAGAAAAATCGAGTAAGGTTCTAATCCATTCTTTATTAGACACTAGATCCCGCCCATAGTACATGTACTCAGGATGTTCCCGGCAGGCGTGCGCTCTGGGTTATGTTTTGCAATAAAGTATTGAGAAAAAAGTATACTATTTCGTGATTGGGGTTAGGTGAGATTGCCATACACCTTTAATATTTATTTTAAAATGGACTTGTTTCGAAGCTCAGACAACAGCAAACACATTGAAACGGCACAGACCCCAAAATATGTCATACCGCTTGAAAACCGAATAAATGACTCATTTACAAGTAATGTCACGGCTGAGACCGCCACCAACCACGGTATACCACTTGAAAACCCAAATGACTCATTTGCGAGTGATATCACAGCTGGAATTGCCACTAATCGCACTTTTATAGTGTAGTGCCCTAACGACCAACCTGTCATAAGTTAGAATCCAAATGACCTGTCACAGGTCAGAACCCATTTGTAAACACAATGGTGGCGTCCTTGCGTGTAACCCAAAATACGTGACTCATATAGTCATTCACAAACAATGTATTCCTCTAGCTTTAGATCATCAGATGTCAGTCACCTCCTACGCTTATCGGACTTTTTCCCATGACGTTTACCCCACGAGCCATTCTTAGCCCACGCTCGATGCGGCAATTACTTGCACTGTCCACAGTGTTTACTTCTCCTGCACAGAACTGGAAAACGATCGAAGCGTCCACTATTGTGCGGTAGACGCACGCCGAAAAACTTTTTAACGCTGGCCGTGACCGTAGATCGGTAGAAAAGACAGAGGCTCGTTTTGCCGTCAAAAGGTGGTTACACAAGTCGAGATATTAGTTACCCGTACACGCCACATAGACCTAGACCCTACTGCATTCAACTCTCAGTAATATGGAACAGCAAATTCAACAAGCCGTTGAAATTGCGTTGAGTGGTACCTCCGATCCCGCCTTAAAGAACCAGGTATGTATCTAGCAATCAAAGAGAGAAGAAATGGCAAATGCGGAGGATGAAAGATAGATAAAGATGCCAGGCTCACAAGGCTACGTCCAAAAATATTCCCAGTCAACAGATCCCAATATTTCACCGAAAAAAGACTGCAGAATCAGGATTATGAGAGGTGTTTCCACAGAGGTTACAAGAAACCTGTTTACAAGATATCAACGTCAGTGCTCATATGAACAAACGGTGCGCTAGCCTAAGTGAAACCCCAACCATATGTCTATGAAAGTGATTGTTATCTTGGCCCTACCCTCCAATCTTGTATCCTACACGTTGCATGATCCATGTCAACCCATCAGTATTTCAAATGACACGTCTTCAAGCATCATTTTTCACACCTCAACCTTTGTCAGTTGTCGTATAAAATTCTCTGGCTTGTGTTCTACCAAACGGTGTCTCACGTATCTTATCAAATTCTACCAGTCTTTTTGTCATCATACTCTGTTTGTCTGATGTCGGCATGGAAATCTACCCATCAGACCTCTCTCTTCTTCTCCCCCCTCTTTCCTTCACATACTAACCTATAGGCCATCGATTTTATCAACCAGATCAAAAACTCGCCCGAAGGCTATGCAGCCTCCATCAATCTCCTCACAGACGACCGGCTTGCGGAACAAACCAAGTTCTTCGTTCTCCAGGTCATCGAGGACCATATCCCCAGCTTGACAAATGAAGAAAAGTTCGAACTCAACAAGGCACTCTTCGAGCACCTCGCACATTTGCTCGTGACTAACAAGAACGACCCTGTATATATGAAGAACAAGCTCGCGGCCATCTTCGGGACGCTCTTCTGTTCCGTCTACATCAACATCTACCCCAACTTCCTCAAGGACTTGTTAGGTTTGACCACGACAGCCAACCCAGACCTCGCGACGGACTACTATCTCCGCACGTTGGGCAGCATCCACAGCGAGATCGCAGACAAGTTCATCACGCGTGAACGCGCAGTCATGGATCGCAACAACAACTTGAAGGATGCGATCCGCTTGAACGACATGACTAACCTTACGGAGTCATGGAAGCGCATTCTCCAGCAGTATGGCGCGGCGTCGCCTTCCGCACTCACGCGCGACATCCTCAACAACACACTCCGCAACATCGGAAACTACATTAACTGGATCGAAATCTCGCTTGTCATACAGGAGGACTACGTACGTCTCATCCTTCAATTCCTCCTGAAGCCGGAGCACCAGCTCGACACGTGCGCGACCCTCAGCGAGATTATATCCAAGAAGATGAAACCGCAGAACAAGCTCGAGCTTCTCGGGCTCCTCAACCTCACTGCATTGATCGCGTCCATGGACCTTGTGGCCTGCGACACTGAGTTCGTCGAGCATGTGGCGCGGCTTGTCAACGCCATCGGCTGCGAGCTCGTGCTCGTGTTGGACGACGATGCGTCGTCGCCTGAGCTCAAGGCACAGGCGAACCAGCAGTTGCTCCAGCTCTGGCCCGTCGTCTTGGGTCTCTTGTCGCACGAGTACGACGATGTCTCGCAGCAGGTGTTTCCGTTCGTGTCGAGCTACCTTCTTGCGTTGAAGCGGTGCAAACACTTGATCTCGCACGACCTTCTCTCGACCTTGCTCAGCACCATCATCATGAAGATGAAGTACGATGAGGATGAAGACGGCACGGATGAGGAGGCCAACGAGGTCTTTGCCGAGGTCAGACGCAACTTGAAAACGTTCCAGGATGCCATCGCAGTGCTCTCCCCGGAGTTATATGTCGAGGCCATTGCCGTGGTGATCAACGAATCGGTCTTCAACGATGCGAACGCAAAGGACTGGCGTAAGATTGAGTTGGGGATCTTTGAGCTAGCCAACTACTCCGACAGCTTGCGCGCCAACCTCTTGAGCTTGCCCAAACAGGAGATCGTGGCGTCCAAGCCGTATGCCATCTTCCAGGAGTTCCTCGTTAAGGTAATCAACCTCGATATTCACAAGTTGAACCACCCGTTGATCCAGTCCATCTTCTTCGAACTCATCGTGCGCCACTACTCTTTCTTCAACAACCTGGAAATGAAGGCTGCCTTGACAAACCGGGTGTTGGAGTTGTTCACATCACAGTTGGGCTTGTTCAGTAACGACACAAAGGTCCAGTACCGTTGCTGGTACCTCTTCTTCCGGTTCGTGAAGCTCACAAAGCCATCGCTTGCGCAGCCGGTGATCGAAGGTCTAGTTCAGCAGCTCACCGGCAGCTTGTTGGTGATCCGCGCACTGGTGCCGTACAAGCCCGCGGAGGGTGAGCTGGAGCATGACGACGACATTGTGGACGACAACTTCGACAACCAGTTGCACCTCTTTGAAGCCATCGGGATGCTTGTGTCGCTCATGGACAACCTGAACGTGCCGTTCAAGGCCAAGATGGTTGAGCGGGTCCTTTCGCCTTTGTTCAGCGACGTACAGCGATGCATCGGCCAGCCATCGCAGCTCAATCTCTACCAGGCGCACCACTTGCTCATGGCGGTGGGGACGTTTGCACGGGGCTTTGCGTGGGAAAGTAACGCCAAGTTCGACGACGCACTCGTGGCACCGTTCAACGACGCGTGCCAGGTGGTGCTTGTGACGTTGGAGAGCTTCCACAAGCACGAGATTATCCGCGACGCGTCTCGCTTCGCGTTCGCGCGTTTCATCCCGATTGTCAAGACCGGCGTCCAGTTGCACTTGGCAAAGCTCGTGGCCCTGATCTTGCTGAGTGACCTCCGCTATAGCGAGTTGAGCGACTTCTTGAGCTTTGTGGGCCAGATTGTGCACACGTTCAACAAGCACGCAAACATCTACCAGTTACTCAATGACCTCTGCACGCCGTTGATCAACAAGGTGTTTGCCATGGTGAACAGCCAGAACGACGCCACCAGGCCAGACATTATTCGCGACAAGATCGTGTTGAAGAAGGCCTACCTTACGTTTTTGGCATGCTTGACCCAAAACAACGTCACCAGCTTGTTGATAACTGAGACAAACAAGAACACGTTTCCGGTGATCTTGGAAGGCTTGTTGGCGTACGCATACGACGTCAGCGAGCCCCAGGTGTCGAAAATGGCCATTGTGGAGTTAATGAACATCGTTACGGTCTTGGGGACCGGTGCGATCTGCGACAAGGAGGATGGGTTTGGCAGCACCCTCTCGGTGGACGGATTTGGCGACTATCTCATGGAGAAGCTGGTGGCATTGGCGTTTGAGTTGCCGTTTAAGAACCCGGACTTTAACGTGGCAGATGCGCAGTTCCGCTTGCTAGCACAGGAGATTTCCGCAATGTTGAAAACGTATTATGGGGTGCGAGGGGAGGTGCTAGTGGGGTACTTGAAGGGGTACTTTGCGAGCATGGGGATCGCCGAGGGGGTGGGGGCTGAATTTATACAAGCGTTGACTGAGGGTGATGTGAAGCAGTTTAAGCAGTATTTTGTGACGTTTATTCGGAAAATGAAGCAGTAAGCTGGAGGCATGCCAGACATCACCGAAGACGCTGAACGCTTGAGGCTTTCCCAAGAAACATGAATTTCCATTCCCTGCTAATCCAATAAGTTCTAATCCCATCCAATTGCACATAAATCCATTCCCCATCCCTATTCAATGCCATGTTCGTCATTTCATGGATTCCACATTTGAGCTACTCTCTCTATTTCTCTGATGCCAACTAGTGCATCGCCAGATTATTCCCTGTACATTAGGTGAATTCACCTCCCCGCATTCCCCATAAAAGTTAATTACCCAAAAATGCATAAATTTTAATACAAGTATATATATTCATTATTCATCCATTGATTCTAAATGGTAAAAATAATTCATATAAAAAAAATCAGTATAGACTTCGTTAACACTGGAAAAGAAACTGTGACAGGGGCCATGGCCCGTCATGTGGCGTTTTAGTCCCGCAATCTCAACATTCCCATATACAAACAAGACTGACATGTTCAAGACCGCTTCAGATTTTTTTTCAATTTTTTTTTAAACAGAGCTGACAACTAGAACCCGTAGTTTCCAACTTTCGCAGATCCCCACCTGTCTTCCAATCAGTTTAACCCCGCTGCTCACCCCTCACGACTCGGGGACGGTCATTATCACGTGACCTTGCCTCCCACGAAAACCAGAGAAAATTCAGGAGATCACTCGGCCAATTAGCCGCCCAATTCCATTGAACAATCGATATCCACCACAAATTCTTAAAGCATATCCCAAGCATATTCTAAGCATATCTCAAGCATATCCTAAGCACATCCCAAGCACAGCCTTCCAAGCGATTGCTTCCAAACATACATCAATTGTCCTATCATGTCAAATATAATCGACGATCCCTCGATCATCACCATGGGCACCGGCTACGCCAGTGCCGAATCCCACGCTGACTCCAGCGATGCCTTATCCAGGCTTCTTGACTCAGCCATTGCTAATGCTTCTGCTGAATCGGCCATTCCACTGGTGCCGATAGAACTAAATGCGGTAGAAAAGCTATCCGTGAGTCCTGTGACCGTCAAGAACCCCGCGTGTGTCTATCCCCTTGAACTTCTACTTGTGTTGAGAGAGTCGCCGTTGGTACCGGACTTGAGCCCTGAATTACCCGATGCGGACTTCTGGCGCTTTAAGGGAAAGTCCCTCGTCCAACAGTCACCCCAGCCCAAACGCGAGTGGGCCAGCAGCGTGGACCGCAGTGACCGCAACGACCGACAGAATCGCCGCTCTCGCGCCAAGGGCCGCGGCCAGACCCACGTACGCGATGAGGCCCCCGACTTGGGAGACGAGGAGGCCGAGCCCGAGTGGGATGACGTCGAGAGCAGCGGCCACGACATGAGTAAAACCGTGCAGGACTTTGAGAAGTGGCGTGCCCAGATGCGCATCAAGGAGCGCAAGCAACGCGGTGAGGACATCAACGAGGCGGAGGTGCTCCAGCACGTGGAGCAGACCGCGGCCCAGGCTGGTAGTGCTGTCGACAGCTTCTTCTCGTTCAAGTCGAGCGCCAGCGATGTGGGCGAGCCAACTAACAGTCGTTTCAGCAGTTTCTTCACCCCGGTAATGGAGTCGAACCAACTTGCTTCGCCGCTAAGCGAAGCCAAAGACGAGACTAGCGGTGAGGACTCTGGGCCTCGCCCGGGCTCACGGTTCCTTGCGATGACACAGAGACCAAGCCCAAGCCCACAACAGTCAGCCGAGACGCACGAGCCGCCTCGTGCCAACGACTCGTTCTTTCAGTCGTTGATGAAGAAGGGCAAGGATGAGGAGGCTGTTTCGTCGCCGGGCACCCCCCGCCAATCGGGCTTGATGGCTCTTTTCAACAATGGGAGCAGCTCATCGACTCCAGCACCGCATTCGCCTGTCACTCTGGCCTCGCGAACTCCAGACCAGTTTCCGGGAATTCAGCAGTTACCGAGGTCCCAGCAGTTTGTTCCTGCGATCCAAAAGGTTCAAGGCCAGAACTTACCCCCAATCCAAGCCCAAAAGTTACCCCCTGGAATATCCCAGTTGCCGCCGGGAGTCCAGTCCCAACAGTTACCTGGAATGCCTCCGGCTGGCCAGTTCCCTCAGGGAGCGCAGCAGCTACCTGGAATGCCGCCGGGTGGTCAGTTTCCACCAGGAGTCCAAGGCCAGTTTCCGTCAGGAGCCCAAGGTCAGTTCCCGCCGGGATCCCAAGGCCAGTTTCCACCAGGGGCCCAAGGCCAGTTTCCACAAGGAGCCCATGGCCAATTCCCACCGGGAATCCCAGCCCAGTTCCGGGGGCAAGGCCGTGCACAGTACCCACCACAACACCAGTTCCGCCAGGTACCATCTCATCTCCAGGGACAATCAAATCCCAACCAGCCACTGCATCTCCAGGGCCAGCCGCCTTATATGCCCCAAATGCCGATGAATTCGCAGCTAATGGGCCAGGCCCTGCCGCAGTTTCGCCAGGGCACCAACCCGAACTTTCCACCAGGGTTCATGGGTCAGTTTCAGGCCCCAAGTGGCTCGCCGCAGCAAATGCCAATGAATCTCGCCGCGGGTGGGTATCCCCCAGGCTACGCGCCACAATACTACCCAAATGGGAACCAGGGGCCTCCGGGAAACAGAACCCGTTAGACGCTTAATGAACTGTAAAGAAGGGAATGGATTAAGAGGGTAGACTAATACCCATAGGTAGAGTGTCCCACCCCCTCTTGGAGCATGACATTGCTACCGCAATACATTTAAAACTATGGAGAGTAATGAACAAGGATACAAAGATATTTCAGTGTATTTCACATTGCGGGTGGGTGACTGCGAACCAACATACCCTAACCTTACGTGTTAGCTGCTACACACACTATACTTCATCTAGATTAACACTCACTGCTTTGCAGTATTTCTCGTAATCACAAGATCAACGAAAGCTGCGACAACAAATTCAACACCTGTACATGCTCATCCGCCCCCGCGGACAACCGCTTATCCGTCTCAAACAACACTCGCGAAATCCGGCTTTTCTGATCCGGCTGTAATGAGTCGTCCAAAATCAACAAATCATGGACCTGGCTCAAAATTTGTACACTGCTCCACCCCTCGAGCATGACGTCATTGACCGTCGTGAACAACTTCTCCATGTCCTTGGCGGCGCTTGCGGCGATCAACCTTCCAATCACCTCGTCGGGGACCACTCCTGCGATTTCCAAAATCGATTTGTTGGTAATCTCCGCCACTTCATCCCCATCCAGGTGCAATCTGGTTGCAGACTGCAAAAACGTGATGGCTTTTCTTAAGTCACCGTTCGCGATGCGCAACACCTGCTCCAACACACCGGCCTCGCGGTTGACCCTCTCGGTGTCCGCGACGTGCGCGAGACGGGCCAACGCGTTAGCGTCATCCAACGGCCGGAAGCGGAACTTGGAGCACCGCGACGCTAACGGGTCGATGATACGCGTGATATAGTTGCATATGAGGCAGAAGCGTGTGACGCCGGAATACGTCTCCATCGTGCGTCTCAACGCCGATTGGGCGTCACTGGTCATCGAATCAGCCTCATCTAAAATAATGATTTTGTATGGTGGGCATGGATAGCGCGCAAGGTCGTCCGCGCTCGGGTTAGACACCGTCAAGCGGGCAAAGGTTTTCACCTTTTGCCGCACAATCAGGATACCACGCTCGTCCGACGCATTGAGCTCGAGCACGCGCGACTTGATCAAATTCGGGCCGTACAACTCCTTCGCAAGCGCTAGAACCGTTGATGTCTTCCCCGTCCCAGGCGGCCCGTAGAAAAGCATGTGCGGGAGGTTCGCAGACTGCAACGTTTTTTTCAACACCGCAACCGCGTGATCCTGCGATGCCACGTCATCGAGGTTTTTCGGGCGGTACTTTTCTACCCACGGCGTGTGCTGCGACTCGGAGGGAGTTTCAGAGGTTTGTGTAAGAATGGAGGACATTGGAGTGGGATGGGAGGGAGAGAAAGAGGAGGGGTAAGAGTTGGAAAAACGCTGAAAAACGCGTGCGCGCAAAAAAAAACTACGCGTACGGAAAAACGTTCTGTGCGCGACACGGTACCATAATGAATGATGGCAACGATGGGTAAGACCCAAGTTGAAGGTTTTGGGGTTCCAATAGGAATTAGATACTGATAAAGTTTCAATTATAGTTGTACAGTTAATAATGTATTTTGAGATAATTCGAAATATAATGTAATTGCATGTTCGTTCTAGCCATATAGAAGTGAAGTGATTATAGAGTATCTTTGCTACACTAAAATATTAAAATTAGATGTGCAATGAGGATAAAAAGTCTAGGAATAGGCCCAGACGAGTGAAAAGTCAGGTAGTATATACTTTTTTCTTTTTCGTGGAATTGCCAGGATATCTAAGAGCTATGGCTGGGAAAAGGTCGGGTAAAACAACGGTTTCTCGCTAGAGGTGCCAGACTATGCCAAAAAAATGCCAGGTGATTGCCAGTTACTCCTAGTTCACCCCAATCACACTCAACTCCAACGTCCAGACTCTCCGAATATGCACCTTAATCGAGGTCACCTCCTCCAATCCAATCACCTTGTGGTTTTCCACCGGCACATCCAATATCTCGTGGCTCCACCAGCACTTACGCGCGGGTTTGCGCCAAAACAATAACAACTTCGACGACGTATCATCTCTCTTCTTAGACCTGGATCTGTTTCTCGACACCGACCGTGATGCCTTCTCATGAGCTGAGTGCGCCAAGTGCGCAAAGCGCGACCTAGCAGTCCTAAGCGTTGATCCCTGGGAGGACATCGCCTTCAACGAAGTGGACGACACCGACGGGCTCAACGCCGGTGAGGAAATTTCGGACTCCTGATCTTGCGGATGGGTCAATCTAACCAACGCCAACGAGTTGACCACGGTCTTACCCGGCTCCATGGACCGATGGCCCCACAAGTCTTCCACAGAGTAGCCGGAGGCGCACAACATGTCCAACAAATGCTTTTCAGCCGCACCGAGTAGTTTACCGGGGACATACCCCAACCCGTCAAATACCCGGCTGTTGCCGACCAAGGTGCTGCCCGCAGCTAACTTGATCTCGCGCATCTGCTCCGCGGACAACTCGTCCTTCGGCGGTATGCAGTAGTAGTCCAAGTCCTCGCGCAACACGATGATGGACGGCTTTTCGTGGAGTACCTCCGCATCGATGGTGCCGTCCTGGTACTGATCGTGCTCGCTGTGTACCAAGTCGACGGCAGCCGCGCCAAACGCGTTCAAGATGTACTGGAAGCACTCGGGACTGAAGTTGACATATACAACATCCTCCTCTGTGAGGTTTGTAATCACGTTGCCATCAATATCGACAAACACACCGTTCGGGAAGAGACACAACAAAATGCTTTCGGGAAGACTCATGAGTTCGTCACGCGTGATCGTGAACATGGTGCCGCGGATGTTCAAGTGGATTTTTGCGTTGAATTCATCGGTTGGGATGCCGGTGTAGGCATCCGGGCTGACCTGGGTGATGATGTCTGTCATGGACGGGATTTAAAGAGAATTAAAAAAAGGTTTGGCGGTGAGAGATTTGGCAACTGAGAGGGAGTGAAGCTCTGATACTATGGTAACTTGCTATGGCTCCTGCGGAAACTTGGTGTGAAGCTTACTCTGGTTCTCTGCTGGTTGCAACGAGTAAGAGGCAGCCAGACTAGATTAATTCAATTGGATTCCTGGAAAAGGCGTATAACAATGGGTGTCACAGACGGAATATGGAGAAAGAACGGCTGGTGTATCGGTATCAAATCCCTTGCGTTTATCCCGGCGTGTTCCCGTTGAAAAACTGCCTGGTGAGGGCACGCAGAACGTACGGCTCTAAACTAGGAAATGTGGGTGGTTTTGCTTTTTACAAAGAATATCCTTGGGAAGCCTAGTTATTATTTGTGGTTTGGTATTGATCTGACCCGTATTTCTTTCTCTACCCATTGGTAGCGCCCTGCCTTTACCGTGTCTCTGTGTGTTCACCACCTATCCGCTCTGGCCCTTTGTCTCCCGGCCATCTCTGGTGGTAAACTTTGCATCACGTGCGTGTACTCTGTCACAGGCAATGACTAATCCTGAAGGCTAGCCCGTTCACAAAATCGGGACCTCAAGGTAAAACTATTTGCACCGCATATTCCAGAAATTCACTTCCAATTACAACCATTACTATGTCTTGCCACGGATCTTGTTGCATGCAAGGGGGGGACGAAAGCGACTTCTCGGACGATGATGTGTGGGCTGGCGATGAAGCCAAGGTTGTGCCCGCGCAGGTGGACACCAAGGAGCAGTATGGGGCGATTCCAGAGGAAGCCGAACATGTGGACACCTCGTACTTGAGGAGGAAGCATGCCAAACAGGGCTATGTCGACGGACTAGCTAACGCGAAAGAGGGCAGCTTGCAGACCGGCTTTGACAACGGCTACGGGCAGGGTGCTGCTCTTGGCGAGAAGGCTGGCGAGATCTTGAGCACCTTGAGGCAATTATCGCTAGCCGGAAACACAAAGGCTGGCGAACTTTTTGAGACGGCCAAGGCGGAGTTGAACATCCAGAACGTGCTTTCCGTGGCGTACTTTGACGACAATCTTGACCTCGAGGCGCAGCACAAGGTTATTCAGAAATGGGAAGAGGCGGTGGATAAAGTGAGTCAATAGAATATGGGTATAATGAAAGGTAATGAATAGATGTGGATCTGTAGAGAGTGAGGTGTGAGCTGAATGTGGGATATGTGGATGTTGAGGAATTATCTGATATATAGCTGATGAGATATGAGGATATATATTGTGACTTGTGGCTGTTACATTAATGGTGGGCAAACCGCAATTACCTTATAGAGCCTTATTGCAAGGATTGTAAAGTGCTGGGTCACGGAAGATATACATAATGATGCCTTAAATTTTCCTGGAAACAATTTCACAGACAATATCGGTGGAGTATTTAATAATCTATCCTGGGACAGATAAGCTAAGTGAGGGGTTAGCTACTCAGTTCACGTTTAGATAGGCTGATGGACTGTGTTTTATAGTGCGATCCTTCGGCAGCAATTAATATCGGATAAAGCTGACAAGTTATTCAAAGTACAACGGACGCTACCGCCTCTTTTCAATGAATGTATTACGAGCATGTCGGGAATAATAGACTTATATACAAGGGGCAAACTGAGAACGTCTTCTAGTTCTTGCTGGCTTCGTACTCCTTCTTCAATCTGGTCAACTCCTCTTCGGAGATTGGTGGGATCGGAACGTCGGCAAAATCATCCTGATGAAGGAAGTTGAACGTGTAGGCGTAAATACCAACGGGGATGCTTCCGACAATGAACAAACCGGCGAGGTTCTTCCAGAAATATGGTCTTCTGGCTCGCAACATTGAAGGCGTCATTCTGAACGTCTTCCGGTCATAGTAAGAGTTTTGCTTGCTGACAGGGTTAGTACATGCATAGACGGGCATAAAACGGAAATACCTACTAGTTGTAACCGTTAGGAGAAGACATTATGTGTGGTTGTGGTCTTAGTGGTAGAGCTGAGCTCAGAGACTTTCTTGATAAACTCGCCTGACAAACGAAAACCTGAGCAACACAAAGCGACTTACATGTGATGTGTCACGTGATGGGAAATTTTGGTCTCATCACATTGATTGTGGAGGACGATGCTGAAGATGTTAGATATACTCCAAGGGACAAAAAAGCAAGGACTTTGTATTTCTTTAGAGAGCATAAAATTGATATGCCGATGGTCTTCGGACGTCATATCTATCCGGACTTTCAATTCGAAGTATGCAAGCTCCCCACTGGAAAAAAAATAAAATGCGAATTAAACCCTCAAAGCCTCAACTCTCAAAGCTTCAACTTTCAGCTTCAACTTTCAGCTTCAACTTTCAACCTTAGATTGTTTCAATCTGGTTAGACGGCAAAAGTATTTTATCCGAACCCCCACAGATCCACAATCGCATAGATTGGTCGCTACGAAATTGCACCAGACACTCACTCTACTCACAAAACTACACACCTGCGTCACGTGCATACGCATCTCAAATTTTTATTTTTTCTGCCTGAAATTTTTCAGTACTTAACCAAACTAGTCTGCTCTACCCTCTTGCCATTCCAATCTACACCATGATTGATCCCAAGAACAAAGAGAACATCCCGATTCCACCTAAGGATGAGGAAGAGTTGGCATTGGAAAAGTTGGTGTTCGGCGACTTGGAAGGCTTCGAGGCCAACCTCAAAAAGATCGACAACTTGTACGACTTTGAGGACGATTCCGACGTGGAAGAAGAGATAGAGTCCGGTGATTCCGATGCAGAAGACTACTCCAAGCTCAACGATGACCAGTTGTTCTTCGTGGACGAGGGCGAAAATGCTGATGATACTATGGATGTGGATGAGAGCTCTGAAGAAGAGTCGAATGAAGAGTCGGACGACGCCTGGAACGACAGTGACGACGACAAGATCAACATCTCGCTCATTGCATCGCACAGAACCAAGAAATTGAGAACGTCCGAATCTGAGGCGTACGTCAGCGGGAAGTCGTACGTCACCAGATTGAGATCGCAGTTTGAAAAGATCTACCCGAAGCCGGGATGGGTGGCGACGCTCGCCGAAGAACCAGCGTCCGATGCGTCCGACGTGGAAGACGAGCTTGAGAACAACACCAACTCCTTGTTGAAGGTCCTCTCAACCACCGCCGCATACAACGATACCGGGGCCAAACTTACCAAGCTCCTCGCACCGAATAAGATCGATATTGTGCGTTTGAAGGACGCCAACCAGTCACATCCGTCGCGGGCCGCGATCCAGACCATATCGTTCCATCCGTCGCATCCACTCATGTTGACTGGTGGCTACGACCGTACATTGCGCATCTACCACATCGATGGCAAGGTTAACAACGTGGTGACGACACTCCATCTCAGGGATGCGCCAGTTCAGACCGCTCAGTTCCATCCAAACGGAGGCACCAAGATCTTCAGTGGTGGTAGAAGAAAGTATTTACACAAGTGGGACTTGGAATCTGGTGCGGTTGAGAAGATTAGCAGAATGTACGGCCACGAAAACACTCAAAGATCCATGGAGTACTTTAAGATCTCGCCGAAGCACGGCAAATATATCGCCTTGACCGGTAACAGCGGCTGGTGCAATATCTTGTCTGGGAGTACCGGACAGTGGATCAACGGTTTCAAGATCGAGGGCAACTTGGTCGATATTGCCTTCTCGGCCGATGAATCCTCTATCTTTGTCGTTAGTCACACCGGTGAAATCTGGCAATGGGACATCGAGAATAACAAGATCGCCAGTAAATGGACCGATGAGACGGGTGTGGGTATCACCAAGATCCAGGTCGGTGGAAAGGGCGACAGGTGGGTTGCCGTGGGCTCCAATAGTGGTATTGTTACCGTCTACGACAGAACCAAGGGTGTCAAGAAGCCCATCGGTGTGATTGAGAACTTGACCACCACTATCTCCTCCTTGGAATTTTCACCAGACGGTCAGGTCTTGTGTATCGCTAGTAGATCCAAAAAGGACGCCTTGAAGTTGGTCCATCTTCCAAGTTGCACCGTCTTCTCTAACTGGCCAACGATGGCCACCCCGTTGGGCAAGGTCACCGCGATCGCCTTCAGTAATGGTGGCGAGATGCTCTGCATTGGTAACGAAGCCGGGAAGGCTCGGTTGTACAAATTGAATCACTACTAGGGTTGTAGGCCACAGGTCTGTGTATATTAATGTTTGATTAGAAGATGGGTCTAAGCGTAGAAAGTTTTAAGGTGTGCCGCACGCAGTGTTACTAAGATAAATCGAATATCTCTCTAATCTTTCAAGCCATTATTGAATCGCTTGGTACAATTATGTTACAAACTCTCCACCGCGTGACCCTGGCTGCCAGTGCGCGCGCGCCTGCGCTCGCTCCTGTTGCCAGGCAAAATTTTCTCCCGCACGACCTCTACCGATCTGATCTCAAACACGACTCTTTAAATCCCCAGGCTAAACTAAACCAAGGGCACTGCGCATACCTCCTAGAACCCCACGACCTACCGGACCCAGAGACTATAAAGGTTTAACCACCAGCTTTATACACGCTCACCATAACCTAGCTCACTCACCAAGGCTACAACTAGCTGCCTATGCCCTTGGAGAGACCACAAAAAATCACCTCATAGAGAACGCTTGCAGTTTAGCAAGTCTGATCAGCTAAATACCCTTAGCTACCTCAAGCACTGCCCAGAGGTGCTCACCCCTTACATGGAAACCCACGAGAGTTTCATGCTACATCCACCATCGCAGCCGCCGCCGCTCCTTCCGGCAGCTGGCGCAGAAAGTCGCCCCGACACATCTAGCCGCGCTGCAAAGCGCATGGGCTACATCAGGCCCAAGCCCGAGGCCGAATATCTGCTGTCGGAGTCGGAAGCGAGCTCTGAACAAAAGTTTGTGCAATCGGAGTCGAGGGCAAAGTACCAACATACCGAGCCGAAGGCGAAATACGACACGGCTGTCCCTATGCGATCCGAGCAAGCTCCCCTTATGGCCTCTGACACTATGCCTATTCAGATGCTTAGATCAGATTCTATGCCCATCCCTGCCATGTCTATCCCCTCCATGCCTACCCCTTCCCCTGTTTCCGTTAGATCCGATTCCACTGCCAAATCTGCCAAACCTCTCCCCAAGGCTCCTGAGTCTGTGACCCCCGTCAAACCTACTTTCTACATTAACCCTGCCCCCAAATCTGCGGCTGCGGCTGCGGCAACACTTGGAGCTGCGGCTGCTGCGGTGACACCTACGCCCGGGGCGACGGCAGCGCGCCGCTCCCGCTCCAACACCTTTCACACTCAACTCGACTCCATCCTCGACACCAGCAACAACAATGTCGATGTCGAACACAAATCTGGGGCGTACTTCCGCCGCCTCCTGATTCTCCCCGAAACGACGCCCGCGGCTACGCAGTTCCGCCTCGTGGACGTTTCCCGCAAGATCCTCTTTGCCTTCCTGGAGCTCCACTCGTCGCTCCGTCGCTTCACCGGTTTCTGTGTCGACAAGAAGCTCACGATGCGGATGGTAGCAATGTTGTACCTGACCAAGACTGAGGTTGACCACTTGGTGGAGTGTCTCGAGTCGCTCGAAGATGGGCGTGTGGACAGTGCGGTGACGGACCGCATCTTGCGCGCGACCGTCTCGGCGATCCAGGCGTTTCGCAGCGTGATCGGGGTCCTCCAGACGGGACTTGCGGCGTTTGTCGAGGCGACGGACGCGTGCTTTATTCGGATGTTTATTCTCACAGTATACGGCTCGTATGCGGAAATTTGCAATGCATATAGATTGTTAAACCCAGCAGCGGGAGGCGGGGCCACAGGCCAGGCAAGAGTGGTTCCGGCTCCCGCCACCACCTCGGACGCCGACACCCGCCTCTACGAATCCCTCGCTCATGCCACTGCCTCCGCCCAGACCGTCTTTACCCAGCTCACCGAATCCATTGGAAAATCTGCTATCGCATCCGCAACCGCACCTGATGCGCACCAGATCAACAGCGTGGCTGCCGCGAAGATACGCGAGCTTACCAATGCATCGGTTACAGCGATAAGCATCACCAAAAAGGTCTCCACGCGCCTCGAGACCATCCGCGAGACGAGTGGCCCCGAAAAACGACGCGTCTGGGAGGATATTAACTTGTTCCTTAAGGCCGTGATCAACATTCTCGCCACGTCTCGCTCTGCCTTCCATGACCTCCCAGTGTTGAATGACATTCGTCCTAGTATGGCTGCCTTGACCAAGGCGACAAAGGACGTGACGTTGGCGCTTGAGGTGTCGTCGTACAAGTCGGGGGCAACGAATCCGCCGCCGCTCTTGACGGTGCCGTCCGTCGTGAACATGTTTAGCCCGAATACAAGCATCGGGCCCAGCACACCGACGACGCCAATGATTGCGGCGTTGGGTCCTGCAGCGCTGGCCGTGTTACCAGCACAGAGCCCGGGGGTATACCCAAATCCGTTTGAGGGATTGAAGATTAACAGTAGCCAGTAATGGCGAGATCTAGTAATTAGTAAGGAAAATTATGAGCATATGAATATATTAGAAGCATATCATTTATCGCGTACACAATTGGCCGTATTGTGTAATATAATGATGAGTGTGATTATGCATGGTTAATTATACCTGGGTAGTAATTCTAATTGCGCTATCATATATATCTATCTAGTGTTAGTTTTGTATTACACCCTTTCCGATTACCACAGATTCATGGGACTACTGCTCTTGGTACTAATATTTTTTGATCTAATCGATGACGGAATTAGGGTGTATAACCTGTTGCTCATGGGTTTGTTTTAGTTTACCTAAGTAAGTGTACTTGGGTCATATCCATGCAAAACTCCCCTACCCTTTTCCCACTCACACTCTACATTTGACCAACATTACGTGTGAAACAGAGTTCTGAACTGCACTCTCTCTCCTGATTCACTCCATAAACTGGCACCTCGAGTATTGTCCGCCAGTCCTGACAACCCCTAAAACCCGTACCTGTCCTTGCTATTCTGCATCTTTTGGCGCTGTGCCTCAAAATCCTTCTCCAATTTCTCCCTGTTGGCGTTACCGATCCTCACCAAGTTTGACAACTGGTTCTTCCCATGGGACTGCTTCAACGGTGTATCAGCCTCCTTCAACTCGCCTGCCTCTTTCAAGCGCTGGTTCTCCTGGTAAAACTCATTCACGTTGAACTCCTGGATATCCGTAGGAATTACCTCTCTCCCATGTGTGTGCACTTTATCGAGCTCTGGCTCGACATCAGAAACAGTGTACACAGGGTTGGAGATAACAACCGGCGCAAAATCACTTACTAGCCGCCTCTTTACAGCGGGCTTACTCGTGGAAAAAGTGTCAGCTAGACGTTTTCCTTGGTTCAAAGGGGTCAGGCTAGGGCTGGCTGTCTTAACAGTTTTTGATCTGAGCGAGCTGGGTACGAAAAACGTAGTCTTTTTGGTGGAGACAGAAATGACGACGTCGTTTTTCAAGGTGAATGCAGCGTCATTCACAGTATTTTTTACTGCACCACCCAAGACCCGCAGCACAGGGGTAGACCGATCCAGGCTAGCATCAACAGCTGTGACGGCTGGGAGTTTTGGAAGTGCTGGAAGAGTTGGTAATGGGGCTGGTAGCGCTGGTAGTTCAATCGGTGGTTCGGTTTCCTCCTCCGAGGACGAGTATCCATTAAGCAAATCCATGTTGTGAGTAATTTATGTGAGGTTGAGATTGGTTGGGTATGCTTGCACAAGCAATAACAGGCGAGATTTTCTTGGACAGGATAGAGTAAACTGGTTAAATCTTCATGGACAAGGTCAGAGTAGACTGAATAAATCATTACGATCATGCAGGACACACATAATTTAATATTTGAGCGAGCCGGAATAGACGCCACAGCATTGGCGCATTAGCCTCTGTGAGTCTACGCCACAGCGTACCTTTTCCTGTAACTTGCTCACCTTATCTTGGTATGCCATTATCGCCGAAGATGCACCCGGCTCTTACCAATACCTTCCCAGACCTATAAGCCGCGCTAAATAATCGTTTAGCTCTCAACTGCCATACATCACCCTTCACAGTTTCAATGCTCAACGCCCAGAGGGTCTCATGGTGTTTCAACCGCACCATGTCGGTTTCCCCGGTGTACTCAAACGTCACCTGGCCGACCAACGCAAACCCATCGCCATACGAAATTATGAACATCCCTCGCACCGACTTTAACAAGATAACGCTCAAAAAAAACTATGTACGCTTTGCAAAGCTCTACCACCCTGACCTTTCACGCGCGCGGGAGATCCAGCACCACACGGGGAGGGTGCTCGACCAGAGGACGAAGGATGAGCGGTTCAAGATCATCACCAATGCGTATCACCTCTTGCGCGACGAGCGGAAAAAGCGACAGTACGATCTATATTCTATCGGCTGGGCCGAAGCTTCATATCAGACACGGCCTCATAGCACAGCTGGCTATTCAAAAGCACAGGACGCAAAGTACTGGAACGCGGGTAACTGGGACGACTACCGCAAGGCGGAGGGGCCGCGCGTGGATCCCGCGGCAGCCAGAGCCGAAAACATGAAGATGGTGTATCTTTTGCTAGCAGCCGCTCTCGTGAGCTGCGCGGCGCAGATCCTCGTGGCGCAACGCGACGTCGAAGACGCACTGCGCTTGGCATGGGAAATGGAGAAGTTTGCGCGTTCGGATCTCCGTGAGGCACGCGACAACTACGGCTATGGCTTGGAGCGGGACGAGCGAATCAGTCGTTTCTTGGGGCATAGGCGATTTAACAACCATGGAAACCGGACTTCCGCGTTGATGGAAGCTGAGACTGAGGACTTGAAGGTTTTAGATGAACTCAAAATGTGATGCTTTTCGTCATGCAGTATTCCGTTTATGATTGC